>NW_027175931.1:14364122-14409122 GCF_023055335.1 Clinocottus analis | reverse complement strand
AGTTGTAAAAGCAATGAGTTGAACAACCAACTTTCAGGTAGGCAAAAAAAAAACAAAAAAAAACTCCCCCACAAACGGAAGTGGGGCCTTTTCATACACAGTTTATCGTCACAGGTTCATCTCCCCTCGTCCTAACATGTGATTCGCTCTATCCTGTTAGGAGGAGGAGAATCCCGTGTTGTCATCTTTTCTCACAGAAAGAGACGTACAACAACCAGTCTGCTTCTCTCCAATGTCAATATACTGATAAACAGGTGTGGGTGTTGAGAAGTGCTGCTGTAGTTGTAGATACAACTACAGCAGCATGACTGTTTTGTACTGACGTTGCTAACATAATCTGAACTTCACTGGACATGAATATGAAAAGCATCTACAGGAATTTTAGATTTATATTATCATGGTATAGCCCCCAGCCAACGGCCGGTTTATTTCACACACGTCGGGCTGTACGCCAGCGAGCAGCCCTTGCAGATGTACTTGTTGCACCCGTTGCACACGGTGTGGGTTTTACAGTCCTTTTTGGGCGGGCAGATCTGACACCTCTTCCGCTGACTCGCAGCCCAGCGCGACACGTCGGCGGCGAGCGTGGCGTCCTCGGGCCCGTCGCTCGCCCCGGCCGCCCCATCATCCCGCACGGCTTTCAAGACGGCGGCGGACGCCTCGGTGCGGGGCGGACGCTCCCGTCTCTCCATGAACGGAGCCACGAGAGCCCTTCCCAGCCGTTCGAGAAACACCCTCCTCTTGTTCCGCTTGCCGGGCAGCCAGCCGGGGTTGAGCTCTCTCCACACGACGAAGGCGTTGTAGGCGGACACGTCGAGGACGTTGTGGAAGACGACCAGGGGCCAGCGCGCGGTCATCCTCCGGCAGCTGTACGTCCCGGTCACCTTGTCGAGGTTGTCCACGCCGCCCTTGTTGTGGTTGTAGTCGAGGAGGATGACGGGCTTGGCATCCGGGTGGTCGCTGACGTCGCCCCGCGGGTGCCGCATGCTCAGGAGCAGCACGTTCCTGCCCTTCTTCGGGGGGTAGGAGACGAGCGTGGCGGCAGGGGCGAAAGCGAACCTTGACGACGGGACAGCTCTCCGCCGGGTCGCGAGCAGCTCGGCCGGGAGCTCCCGCCTGTTTTTTCGAACTGTGCCCACCACGGTGTTGTCCCGGAGCAGGAGCCGCCGTCCGAGTTCGTAGGAGGTGAAGAAATTGTCACATGTGACGTTGCGCCCCGTCAGTCCCTCGGTCACGACCCGCAGCCCCAGGTCCTGCGACCCGCAGCCCCAGGTCCTTCTTGGGGCGTCCGCCGCCGCTCGGCTTTCCCGTGTAGACTTGCAGCTTCCAAGCGTAGCTGGATTTGGTGTAGCAGGCGACCCAGGATTTGATCCCGTACTTGGCGGGCTTGCTGGGCATGTACTGGCGGAAAAGACAGCGGCCTGTCGTTTGGAGGCGGAAAGGAGGAGCAGAGAGCAGTGGTGACGAGAGGCGACGAGAAGCGAGCAGAGGATGGAGGATGGAGGAGGAGGGGATAGCGCAGAGCAGAGCAGAGCAGAGCAGCAGAGCAGAGCAGCAGAGGAGACCAGCAGAGGAGAGCAGCGGCGATGAGAGGAGATGAGAGGAGAGGATAGCGCGGAGGAGAGCGGCGGCGGCGGTGGCGAGACTAGACGAGAGGATAGTGAAGCAGAGGAGAGCAGCGGCGACGAGAGGGCGATGAGAGGAGACGAGACGAGAGGATAGCGCGGCAGAGGAGAGCGGCGGCGACGAGAGGGTGACGAGAGGAGAGGACAGCGCAGCAGAGGAGAGCGGCGGCGACGACGAGAGGAAAGCACATTATCGTCGTCGCCGAAAAGCGGAAGCCGTACGGCCGAGCGCACCTACCTCTGAACGGAACCAGTTGCTCGTCCACCGTCACTTCGGGCCCGGGGTTGTAGAGAAGCGGCAGCCGTCGCACCCACGCGTCTCGCACGGCGGCCAGTTTGTCCGTCTGGCGCCTTGCGCCTCTCGTCTCGCGGTCGTCGAAGCGCAGGAGCCTGGAGTACTCGCAAAAGCGCTTGAGCGACATGGTGGCGCGGAACACGGCCCTGCCGATCTCGGCGTCCCACAGGCTGGCCGCGGCCTCGCCCCAAGACCTGTACACGCCCGCCAAAATCAGCAGCCCCACATATGCTCGCAGGTCGGTCTCGTCCATCCCTTTCCAGCCGTCGCCGTATTTTCGGGAGCCCTCCACATTGGTCATGTCCAGGACGATCCTCTCCACGTCCGGCGCGACAAACATGCGGAACGTCAAGGTGATGTCGCGCGCGTGGGACTTTGCGTACGCGGTGGGCCCCGGTGGCCCCGGCGCGGCATCCGGCGATGGGCGCTCCTCTCGCTCGTACGCCGTCGAGGACCTCGACATTTCGCCGCTTTTCGACGAGAAGGTCCGTCTTTCGCCTCGAGGGGCTTCCTCTCCGTCCGCTTCCTCTTCCTCCTCGACTTCTTTTTCTTATTCTCCTTCTCCTCCTTCTTCTTCTTCCGAAGACGACATATCGCGCACTCGTTCGGATTCCTCTTCTTTGTCGTCCACATTGTCGTCTGCGTCGTCGTCTACATCGTCGTCTACGTCGTCGTCTATGTCGTCGTCTATGTCGTCGTCTACATTGTCGTCTACATTGTCATCTACATCGTCGTCTACATCGTCGTCTACATCGTCGTCTTCTTCTTCTTCTTTGTCCGATTCCTCGTCTTCTCGTTCTTCTCCACTTGCTCCTCCTCCCGATGGCGGCGACGACGACGACGATACATCGGTCGCCGGGTCGACGAGCAACCTCGGTATCGCCGCAACCTTGTTCTTTTTCTCCTTCTCCTCCTCCTCCCCCTCCTCCTACTTCTCCTCCTGTTTTGGAGGAGGCCACCTCGACCGCGGCCTTGACCTTCTTCTTCTTCTCCTTCTGCTTCTTCTCCTTCCTCTGACAACGGTGACGCGTCGCTCGCCGGTTCAACCGGCGTGATGGCCTTGGCAGAGTTTTGGCGAAGGCCACCTCGACCTTGACCTCGGCCTCGACCTCGACCGAGGCCTCGACTGTGTTCTTCTTCTTCTTCTTCTTCTTCTTCTTCTCCTTCCTCTGACGACGGTGATGCGTCGCTTGCCAGCTGGACCAACATTTTGACGAGCTGATGTGTGTTGAATCGAGGCTCCATCATGTTGACTTTGGCAGAGTGGTGACGGTGGGGGCCTCTCCACCAGCAGCGCACAACCTGAAAAAAAAAATGTAAACACTGGGCACCGGAGACAGTATTTAGCTTAGTTTCTTTTTTTTCTTTTTTTTTCGTCGACGCCTACGCGAGGTAATGTCGAAGCCGAGGGCAACCGAACGGTCGGTGAGATACAGACGGGCGGGGGTGAGGCGAGGCGAGGTGCGGGGCCCTTGGGCGGAGGCAATATCGTTTGGACGAAATAAAAGACGAGTGACCCTCGATCGCGGATGGAACGCGTCGGACATGTCTTCCGCGAACGGAGGCGAGAACGCGCCGGCCCGCGCCGATTCGCCGACCGCCCGACAGCGGCCTCGGGAGGCAGACGGCCGTAGGAACAAAAGACGCGAGCCGGCCGGCCCCGATCCGTACTTTGACCGGGACGCGGCCAGGCTCGCCGCGGACGACGACGGCGCAACGTTTCCTCGCGAAGCGCGGGGCGGGTCGAACGGCTGGAACGCGATCCCGTCCAGGCCGATCGAATGGGCTCTGGCCGCGACTGTGCCGGCCTGGGACGATTCCGCTCCCGCTCGAGAAGCCAGGCGACGGGTGATGTTTCCGCAGAGGGCGGACCAAGCGCCGCCGCTCTTAAACGACGTTTCACACTGAACAGAGTTGAAAACTAGATTTTCTAAAAGAATTCATTTTTTAACATTTTCCATCAAGAAAGTGTCTCACAACATCAGAACTTCAAATTGTATGATATTTTCGTACGACGACGTTTCATACGACGACGGCACGGCTCTCCGCTGGGTCGCGAGCAGCTCGGCCGTGAGCTCCCGCCTGCTTTTTCTGCTCGAATGCTACGTCGGTCGCCTGCGTTTTGAACTGTGATCCTGTGTCAGACACATTTGTGCGTGTGTGTGTGTGTGTGTGTGTGTGTTCTGTGTCGTTGCTTGTAACACTGGAGGTGATGACTAAATAAAAGATTTAAAACAAAATTTTAAAAAAAACAATACAATGCAACTGTCTTGTCATTTCTTTATTTATTTTTCCCTTTTTTACATTTGGCATACGGGATGACTTGTAATACAACGTAAAACTCAGGTCATTTCGACCCGAGGACGAGGCCGAGGGCTCGCTCAAACTCGGCAATAAACGCGGGTCACTTTGACCCCAGGGACGACGGCGGGGGGAGAGCGCGGCGATAAACGCGGGTCAGTATGACCCCAGGGACGACGGCGAGGGGGGCAGGGGCTCGGCGATAAAAGCGGATCACTTTGACCCTAGGGACGACGGTGGGGGGAGAGCTCGGCGATAAACGCGGGTCAGTATGACCCCAGGGACGACGGCGAGGGGAGAGCTCGGCGATAAACGCGGGTCACTTTGACCCCAGGGACGACGGCGAGGGGAGAGCTCGGCGATAAACGCGGGTCAGTATGAGCTGAGGGATGACTTCGACCCGAGGACTAAGGGCTTTATAAATACATACGTACATGCATACATACGTACACACTGGCAGTGGGTCAATATTGACCCTAAGACCGCAGGAGGATGCACACAAATACATAAACACTCGAACGTGGGCCTTTTTGACCTAGAGGACAACAGAAGGGTTAAGAGCATAAAAATTAATAAATGCAGCTGACTGGCAGTGTAGTAATGGAATCTTCAGGTATTCATGGAAATCATCATACAATTACAAGGTCCGATGTTCCGAGTCACTTTCTTGATGGAAAATTAAAAAAAATTATTTCTTTTGGAAAATCTAGTTTTCAACTCTGTT
This sequence comes from Clinocottus analis, assembly GCF_023055335.1. Taxonomy (NCBI): domain Eukaryota; kingdom Metazoa; phylum Chordata; class Actinopteri; order Perciformes; family Cottidae; genus Clinocottus; species Clinocottus analis. The sequence continues at coordinate 14,404,177 of NW_027175931.1, read as the reverse complement.
CAGTGTGAAACGTCGTTTAAGAGCATACAAATGAGTAAACCCAGCTTACGGGCAGTATAGTGATGAAAGCTTCAGGTATTTAAGAAAGTATCATACAATTTGAAGTTCCTGGCTTCTCTGGTTGCCTGGAACATACTAGTATGATCTGGCACCAGATCCAAACAGCTAAGAAGGACAAGAGAGACCTCTATGTCATCTTCCTCGACCTGGCCAATGCCTTTGGCTCAGTTCCCCATGAACTACTCTGGGAATCATTCAACTTTTTCCACGTACCAGAACCCATCACTGCACTGGTAAAGGCTTATTTCCAAGACTTGCAATTGTGTTTCACAACACCTGACTTCACTACAACTTGGCAGCGCTTAGAAGTGGGCATAATGGCAGGCTGTACAATTTCCCCCTTGGCCTTCACTATGGCCATGGAAGTAATCATCAGGGCATCCAAATGGGTGGTGGGTGGTGAGAGAACTAAGGAAGGTCTCCGTCTCCCACCTATCCGAGCATACATGGATGACATGACTACACTGACCACCACTGCAGCGTGCACCAGGCGGCTACTTGCAAAACTGCAGGATAACATCAAGTGGGCCCGCATGAAAATCAAGCCAAGCAAATCCCGAAGCATCTCCATAGTCAAGGGACAGCTTAAAGATGTGAGGTTTTGCATTGGAGGTGACCCAATACCAACGGTGTCTGAGCAACCCATCAAGAGCCTGGGTAGATGGTACAGTGAAAGCCTCCGGGACAAAGATCAAGTGCAGCAAATAAGGCAGGACATCGCTGACGGTCTTGAGAACATCAACAAGACCCTACTGCCTGGGAAGCTCAAACTTTGGTGCCTACAGTTTGGACTTCTCCCTCGGGTAATGTGGCCACTCACCGTCTATGAGGTCCCAATAACAACAGTGGAGAAGATGGAGCGAACTATTACATCATACGTAAAGAAGTGGTTGGGTGTCCCACGATGTCTGAGCAACATCGGCCTTTATGGCAAAGGGGTCCTTGAACTACCTCTTACAAGTCTAACAGAGGAGTACAAGTGCTCTAAAGTTAGACTTCAGATGACATTGAAGGACTCCAAAGACCAGACCATTAGCAAGGCTGCACCCCCCCTACAAACTGGACGGAAATGGACATCATCCAAGGCTGTGCAGCAAGCAACATCAGCACTGAGACACCAAGACATCGTAGGGAATATCCAGCATGGAAGAGGAGGCTTTGGCCTGGCAGCAAGCAAACCAACGTTCCATAAGGCGACAACATCTGAACGCAGGAAGCTGGTGGTCGAGGAGGTGCGCAGACAGGAGGAGACTGCAAGAAATGCAAAGGCTGTCTCTCTTGCAAAACAAGGGCAATGGACGCGGTGGGAAGGCCTGGAGAGGAGAAAGATCAACTGGAGTGAGCTTTGGAAAATGGAGGCAAGCAACATCAGCTTCATCATAAGAGCTGTTTATGATGTACTCCCATCACCAAAAAACCTACATCAATGGTATGGCGAGGACCCGACCTGCCCCCTCTGCCCATCTCCAGCGACTCTCAGGCATATAATGACAGGTTGCAAGACCAGCCTCTCACAAGGCCGTTACACCTGGAGGCACAATCAGGTCCTCAAGAGTCTGGCTGCAGCACTTGAGACAAAGAGGACTGCAACCAATTCATTACCCCCAAAAACAAGCAAGCCCACTAAAACAACTACATTCATCCGGGAGGGACAGAAAAGGCCCAAGCATCCTCCTACGAAGCCAGAATCTGGATACCTAGCCATGGCCCGGGACTGGAGGATGCTTGTCGATATTGGCCAGCAACTAATTTTTCCATCTGAGATTGCGGTTACCAACCTTAGGCCAGACATGGTATTCTGGTCCCCTTCAAGAAAGGCTGTGTACATTATAGAGCTCACAGTCCCGTGGGAAAACTCTGTTGAAGAGGCCTACGAGCGTAAGAAACTGCGTTACACAGGGCTGGCAGCAGATGCAAGTCAGCGTGGCTGGAATGCAAAAGTCTGGCCAGTTGAAGTGGGATGCAGAGGATTTGTGGCTTCTTCCACCATCAGGTTGCTGAAAGAACTTGGAATCCATGGACAGGCTCTGCGGCAGAACGTTAGAGCACTTTCTCAAGCAGCTGAAAGAGGCAGCCAGTGGATCTGGATCAAACGGAAGGACCCTTGCTGGGGTATAACTTCATGACCATCCCACCCCTACCCAACACAATTCAGATCCCTCCAACTTAAGGAGGGCATATAAGGTAGGCGGTCAGCTGTAGAGCTGGCTCAGGGAAGAGGACGCCCCTGCCTTGCATAGTCCCGTGGGAAATCTTATTTGGGCATGGGACACAAGCTAAGGCCTGATCACCCTTCGGCTGGCCACCTTTGATGAGGGTGTTTAGTGAGTAAAGGCCGAAACACCCACTGATTCGAAGGCACACTACTGAGGATGTGTCCCAAAAGTGACATCATAACCCAGCTTAAGTAAACCTCCCATGCCACTCTCTCAACATCACGACGAAGCTCATGTGAGTGCATACCATCTACTGGCACAATGGACAGTTTTTAACATCTCGTCCCGTGTTTTATGATTCCGATGTTCTGAGACACTTTCTTGATGGCAAAAAAAAAAAGAATTCTTTGAGAAAATGTTTTCAACTCTGTTCAGCCTAAAACGTCGTTTAAGAGCATGAAAATGAATAAATGCAGCTTTCGGGCAGTATAGTCATGGAATCTTCAGGTATTCATGGAAATCATCATATAATTACAAGGTCCGATGTTCCCAGTCACTTTCTTGATGGAAAATTAAAAAAAAATGATTTCTTTTGGAAAATCTAGTTTTCAACTCTGTTCTTTCTGAAACGTCGTTTAAGAGCATAAAAATGAATAAATGCAGCTTTCGGGCAGTATAGTAATGGAAGCTTCAGTATTCATTAAAAGATCATACAATTTGTAGTTCCGATGTTCTGAAACACTTTCTTGATGGAAAATTTAAAAAAATGAATTCTTTTAGAAAATCTAGTTTTCAAGTCTGTTTAATGGAATCTTCAGGTATTCATTAAAATCATCATACAATTAAAAGTTACGATGTTCCGAATCACTTTCTTGATGGAAAATTTAAAAAAAAATGATGGCGAAGAAAAAAAAAAGAATTATTTAAGAAAATGTAGTTTTCAACTCTGTTCAGTCTGAAATGTCGTTTAAGAGCATAAAAATGAATAAATGCAGCTTACGGGCAGTAGTGATGAAAGCTTCAGGTATTCAAGAAAATATCATACAATTTGTAGTTCCGATGTTTTGAGACACTTTCTTGATGGCGAAGAAAAAAAATGAATTCTTTGAGAAAATGTTGTTTTCAACTCTGTTCAGTGTGAAACGTCGTTTAAGAAAATAAAAATGAGTAAATGCAGCTTACGGGCAGTATAGTAATGGAAGCTTCAGTATTCATTAAAAGATCATACAACTTGTAGTTCCGATGTTCTGAGACACTTTCTTGATGGCTAATTAAAAAAAATGAATTCTTTGAGAAAATGTTGTTTTCAACTCTGTTCAGTCTGAAACGTTGTTTAAGAAAATAAAAATGAGTAAATGCAGCTTACGGGCAGTATAGTGATGAAAGCTTCAGGTATTCATGAAAATCATCATTCAATGAAAAGTTCCGATGTTCCGAGTAACTTTCTTGATGGAAAATTTAAAAAAATGGATTTCTTTTGGAAAATGTAGTTTTCAACTCTGTTCAGCTTAAATGCAGCTTAAATGCAGCTTACGGGCAGTAGTGATGAAAGCTTCAGGTATTCAAGAAAATATCATACAATGAACCTGACAATCTAAACAGCAGATCAACGAGGTGCTCTCCCAAAAAGAAGGTAAAATGGCGAATAACCTGTCACTTCACATCGGGTACAGTTATAGGCATATAACAGTTTGTTAAGAGACTCATTCCAGTTTGCTTTCTGTGTTTTAGTCAGTGTCTTAAGCATCTGCAACAAAGTCCTGTTCATATGCTCCACTTGACCATTTCCCATCGGGTGATAGGGTGTCGTCCTAGATCCCGCCATGCCACTGAGATTTGTCAACTGAGTGAACAATTGATTTTCAAATTCTCTCCCTTGGTCATGGTGGATGCGAGAGGGGAACCCAAACTTCAGGACAAAGTCGTTGAAGATGAGATTAGCAGTATTTTTTTCTGACTTTGAGGTAGTGGCATATGCTTGAACAAAACGTGTGAAATTGTCCACAATCAGGATGTACGTATTTTCTACATCTCGACCAATGCAAAGGTGGATACCTTTGCATTGGTCGAGATGTAGAAAATCAATAGATATGAGTTCAAAAGGCTGTATTGTTACATTGTTTGTCAGGTGAGCTCTTGTTTCATGGGATGTTTTTTTTTTCTTGAGACAGGTACAAACTTTAGTCACATAGTGCTCAATGTCAGATTGCATGTATGGCCAGAAAAAGCGGTCTCGTATGAGAGATACAGTGCGATCTGCACCTTGGTGTCCCATGGTATTGTGCAGCTCTTCCAGCACCTTTCTTCTGTATTGGTCTGGGAGGATCAACTGCCTACGGGCTCTGGTAGCTCTGTACAAAATACATTAGTGTCAATTGTTCATTCGTCCCATTTTCTATACAGACATTTTGTTTTTGGACGGAATGTCTTAAGCTTCCTAACAGGCAGTTTGGAATCTGGCAGTTTGCATTCTAGCAATGGACAGATATACGGGTCAGATTTTTGTGCCTCTCTTAATTGATGTTTTGGAATGAGGCTGACTGATGCTGACTCATCTGCAACTGAGACTGGCATGGGTGCAGCTAAAAATGACAACATTTCCAGAGACTTTCCTTGTACCTCTACTGCTTGGATCATGGCAGAGATAATAGCAGGTAGCAGCTCTTCAGGGGCCGGTTTTTCAAAAGTTTTAATCTGGATCAAACTGATCCATATTTGAAAATCTCTTTTTCTGCTATCCAGGATCATGTAACCCATCTAATTTTTATGCTGTTTTTTTCAAAGCAATGTAGGATTGGATTACTCTGATCCAGATACAAACTGTTCAGGATGACCAAATCTGGATTACCTGTGGTCTAAATGGGACTATCACAATGTAACTATGTAAAGAACAACAGGTAGAATAGTATGGGTCATTTGAACAGAAAATAGGACTGAACGGAACAGCAAAAAAACAGTATAAACATCGCCCTCCATTGTGCATTTCTTGTAAACAGTCCGCTCATCTGAGACCTACAACAAATAAATAAATACATACTTTACTCACAAATGCATTTTGGATGTCTCAAACAAGTTTTAAACAAAGATTTATTTATTGAATTGAACTGGATAAAAAAGGCTTAAATGTCCAATACTTAACAAAATTAATTACTTCGTAGTTCTTCTTATGAGTTTTTCTTCATCATCATCATCATCATCATCTGCTTCATCTACTGTGGAGAGATCAGCTCGTCCAAGCTTGGCCTTCAGGAGGCGGATCTCAGGTCTGGCCTTGGTTTGCTGCAGTCAGGCAAGAATAAGCTGTTCCTTCTGCCAGATGGATCTGTACTTCTGCCCTTTCAGTCTCTTTTTGCAGAAGTACTTTATAGGCGTCATCTTTCTTTGAGTGCTTTGAGCTTCAGGGGGCCCTGTGGGGGGCCCTGTGGGAACTAGACCTTCTGGCTCCACCTGTGATTAACCTTCTCACTCAATTACACGGCTGAGATTAACAATTAATTCAAGTCAAATTGATAAATAAATATAAATACTGTAAAATGCATGATATAAATGTTGTATTATTTAACTAACCACGTTTAGTTAACTAGTTTTATTGCTGATATCCACCATGAATCCACCAATCTGATGGGATCAGTTTAATCCTGATTGTTTGGATCAAAATGATTCCAATCCTACCATAAAGTTTTGAAAAACCCAAACCCAAAGTTTGATCTGGATCAACAAGAAGATTGGATTACATGATCCAACCCAATTTCCGAATCCTTTTTTTCTTTTGAAAAACCCATGTTCAAGATTTGATCCAATTCTATTGCCGTAATCTATCAGATTACTTTTGAAAAACCGGCCCCAGAACATTCTCCCATCAATGACTCTGCATCCAGTGGCATCCTTGACAAAGCATCTATGTTCCCGTTTTCTTTTCCTGGCCTGTACTTTATTGTAAAGCAGAAGTTGGCCAACTCTGCAACCCACCTGGAAGTGGTTGTGTTCAATCTTGCAGTGGACAGGATGTATGTGAAGGGGTTGTTATCACTGTACACAATGAAGGTTGGAGCATAGTACAAATACACACGGAATGTATCACTTACTTATTATTTACTGTAAACTAGTGTGTTGTCCAGATAAGGGATGCATTTGTTATCCCGGAGCCCTTCCAAACGTTCCTCCATACAACGCTGGAAGGCAGCAAGGGCCTTCAAGAAGCCAAAGGGAATGCTCTAATTGTTCTAGGGTAAAAGAGGAAAAATGTGATTTTTCACAATATTCAAAATGGCGGAAAATTTTGGTAGGCAGACTTTATGGGTCTGAGAGGCTTTTTTGTAGAACAGGTGGACCTACACGTGTGTGAACTTGAGTAAATCACTGAACCCCAATTCCTCCCCGGGCGCCTTACAGGGCACCTCCCTGCTCCTTATTCACTAAGGATGGGTTAAATACAGAGAATAATTAAAGGATACTTTCTTCTTCTCCCTCCATTCATTATCCGAACCGCTTATCCTGTTTTGGTTGGACTCACCTTACCAAATCCTGCCAGATTCTGCCTATTATTTGCCAAACCACGAGAGGATGAACAAGAAGACTATATGTTCTGCTGCATTTCAATGTTGAAAGAGATCTTCACAAATACAATTTGAAGATGCTGTTGTGGACATGCATTATGTTCAAACAGCCTTTTAAGTTATTTGGCTTACAAACTGTGTGATTGATGTCCGTCTAAACAGGGGTACAAAAGTACATTACTTGAATGAATTCAAAATAAAGCATGAAAAAAAACACCTCCATAAGACCCAGTGTTGTTTATTCCCAATGGAATGATTATAAGAAACCAAAAGTATCTGTCTTTGGGAACCACGGAAAATCCAGAGTGGATTTCATGTGATTTCAAGTGTTGAAGACTGACAGACTTGGTGGCCAACATTGCTTTCCTGCTGCTCGAAGGTCAAAAACCAGTGTTGACTTTTACCCTACAGTCATGTGGCTCTGCTATTGTTTTGTGAAGCGAAGAAGCACTCTGTGACTCTTTGGTTAATATGTTAACTATGTCAGTTATCAATGAATGAGTCTTGTGAGGAAATATAAGCCCAGTACAAGTTATTTTGCACGTTGTGTAGCCAAACATAATGAACATTCACAGTTTATTTGAACTGAAATGATGTGCAAGACATTGCTAATATTACCATAACATTATAATTCTCTATAAAAAATGTTTGGATGTGTTACATTTTATTAAGATAGTACAAAAACACACAAAACAGGGGGAGAGAAAAGATTAACAAAGCATCTAGATGCTAGCAAATACATAGTGTCTGCACACACTTTAACCCACACAGATGCACCACCTTATCAGCAATCCCAATTTCTCACAACAGCAGCTACAGGATACCAACCAGCAACAAGCAGGTCTTTGAATGAACTGTGACAAGGTGTTGTTCTCCCCCCTCCTTCCACCCTCCCTCTTTCATCTGTCTTCCGGGAACACTAATAGGCTCCATGCAGGGTAATGTGACCAATTGAATCATCCTCGCCCTGGAGCTGGTGGCTGCAGATCGGAGGAGCTGAGAGCGCTGCGCTCAGTTTGGCTCCTTCATCAAGAAAATTCTCTTTGGGTTGACACTACCAGTATCTGCTCGGAATTCCTCTGGGATTTTAAACCCCATACTCCAGGGAACTCGTGGCAGTCTTTCCATCTGCCTTGGTCCATTTGCCAACTTGGAGACCTCAGACCAGCTTTAAGGTGAAAAAGGTCAGAGGGCCGCTGTTCAGCCCACAGTGCAGCGCTCGGTGAGTACAACACATGTGACGTTGGCAGAGCTGAGGCACTGATACCGGGAGAATGAGGGAATGATCAACTGTGAACTGATCGGTGTTGGGAATCTCCTAAGGACCCTTGGCAATGTAACTTGTTGGATACATGGATTAGTCCGGATTTGGATGGATTCATCAATTATGTGCATTTTATAGACTTTATTAATAACAATAAACGTAGTGAAGACATTGTTTCCTAACAGTTTTTTTTAACAGCTAAAACTCTTCTACAACCCAGAGGTTTAGTTTCCACTATCCAGAGTGACCATGCAAAGTCATTGCAACAAACAATAATGTGTATTACTATAATCACAATGCTATATTACATATGATCGAACTGATTTGTTTATCTTTCCAGACATTTACATTGTGTGGCATTCACAGGGAATAGAAGAAGTTATAGCTGCAGACTTAATGTTTCATAAACTCCTCTGCACCCCTCCGAATAGGTGACAAAGAGACATTTCCACTGACTTGCTCTTCTAACTTATACGTTAACACAGATAACTTAGACAGGAAAATGGCTGACGAGGCATTGTCACACGTAGCCATCATTATGACTTCAGTAAGTCTAAGTATTCCACCAGCCTCAAGGACTTTACCTTACTCACAGAAGTTAAACAAAGTGTTGTTTGTTTGCATTGACAACAACTCTCAAGGAGAAAAAAAACATGTGAATGTCTTTAATGTATATAATTGAATAATACTTACAGTTTTTTTTAAACTGTGAAAGTGGTCAGTTATGCATATATTTTTGCATTATTTGGGGATAGTGTTATGTGTATGTGAAAGTAAACATTGTGTTTAAAAACGTATACTTTAGTACAACACTTTAGTTTGAATGTAATCATTTATAAACTTCAACAGTTTTAATATTAGTTGAAAAATAACATACTTAATTCAGCAAGACAGACATAAATTGTTTAAGATGCTTATTTCACACCCTGCAATGCAATCTACTGTGTATGCAACAACAAGGTAACACAGCTGAAATATGTGAACAATGTGTGACGTTTAAATAATCAAGCTTAAATAACAAGCAACCAATTCATCTTCAAAAATATTAGGTGGTATGCCACTGATTTGCATCTGCTAGTTTGTTTTCAAGTAAAAGGAATACCACCAAAAGTATGATAAATGACAATACAATTACAAATACATATTTTTTTTCTTTAGCTTAATCATTTTGCATTGGTTAACCCTTGTATGGTGTTAATTCTTTTGTTACTCAACAGGTGTTGTGGGTCTGTTGGACCCGCAGTATTTTGGGGTTTTTAATTCAACACAATCAAACAATTTTACGTTAAAAAACTCATGGAAACTCAACAGATGGTTTCTTCATCCAAATTAGAAGCAATATAAACAGCTAAATATGGTTAATAATTTAATTCATGTACACAGGATCTACAATTTCCACACTTTTATTAGACCCGAACACCCTGTATGTAATATTAATGTGTAGGGGGGGTTAAGGTGTCCGTTAGATGAAAATTTTGTTTGATATATGTTTTTTCGCTGAAAATGAGCTAAGGCCAATAAGTCTGAGCTTGAAAAAATAATAAATCATATTATTTTTGTTTTGATGAAAAATTTAAACGGATCCCACAGACCTGAACACCATACAAGGGTTAAGTTTATGGATTGATGGCCTTGGTTACATATTCAGGAAGTGACTTGAATCAAACGTTATGTTTATGTTTTCCCGAGAACTCAGTAAACTTATTATCTATCTCTTACCAGAATTACTACACGTTCAACTGACAAACATATCACACTCTACTATTCCTTCAGCTTATACACCGAAAAGGTCCTCTGTTTGTTATGCTGTCCTTAGTTAATAACAACTACTAAACCTACTAAAGTTAGTCAGGGAAGACCCAAAGCAAGTCACTTTTTTATTTGCGTTTTTAAACTTTAATTTTGTTGAAACATGCTTTAGAAACCATCCAATATTTGAACCCATTCCATCTTATATTATAAGTACGCTTATTTTCCTAACAACCCTAATAATCTATGATGTCATCAAAGTTTTTTTATTTTTTATTTTAACACCACTCATCTTGCTCACTCATATTGGATTTATGTTTTTGCTTTAACTGTACATTTCATACTCTCCCCACTTTTTGTATTTGAAACCTATGCAAAGTTTTCAGCAAATAAGCAAATAAGAAGATACGATTGGACAGCGAATGCATGTGTAAAATAACAGTGAATGCATATTGTAATTGGGGAACAAGATGAGTGGAGAGCCATGCAGTGCAGTAAGTTTAAAGCTCCCTGCAGATGAAAGACGCATTCCTACTCTGCATGTTGCTGTGTTCTTCAGACAGATTCCCAGCTGGGACCTGCTCTAATCTCCTGGCAACAATATTGACATAGAAATAGAAACTCTGACGAGTGCAGGGCTCTAGCTGTCTGCCTGTCAGGACTGCTTTCACATGCATCTGGTGCTCGGAGTTCCTCTACACACATGTCCTGTTTAAATTAGATACATGGTGATTTTGTAGATACAGCTTAGCCTTGGGACTTGGGAAACAGTTACACATTTTGGGAAATATGACGATGCAATGTTTATTGCTTTACCCAAACTTAAAAAGGAAAAGATGGATATCAAATTAGTTTGGTTTATAGTCTGGCTACTAATAATAGTTATTAACTGCTGCTAACCTAGATCCATTATTATTATTGTTATTATTATTATTATTATTATTATTATTATTATTATTATTATTATTATTATTAATACATATTTTTAACTTTATTTAAAAATAATAAATATACATTTTAAACAGTGTCTATATATATATATATATATATATATATATATATATATATATATATATATATATATATATATATATTTTTAAAGAAAAGTTATTACACTTTTGTTTGGGAATAAAGTTTACAAATTTGACATCAACATGTTGGTCTTACCTTTATAGCCGAGACTCAACACTTATTCAGATGCAGATTACATTTTTTTTTAAATAATCCTTTATTAATCCCATAGTAGGGAAACTATGTTCGGCCTTTTATCCATCCTTAGTAATTAAGGAGAAATGTGCTGCTGTGAAGCAATGGGGCTTTAGTGTCTTGGTCAAGGACACTTCAACATGAAACTACAGGGTGAACTAGGGATGAACCGGCTACCTTGTGGTTTCAAGATTACCATGAACATGATAACTTCACATGGTACAAAAGTACAGAGTACACAGACATGACCAAATGCCTGTACTTTTAGTAAAAGGTTTACTCTATGTCGTTAACAGGTTACGTTGCACATGCAACAAATCTTGGCGTTTCTCAAAAAGTCCCGTTAGATCTCTGTAAGGTCGGCTTTTCTGCTGTTGGTCTCCCAAAACAGAAAATGAGTCTATAAGAGAGTGGCTGTATCAAACCTCCAACGCCGTTTTAAAATATTTGTAGAAGAAAGCAACTCACTGCAGCCACTAATACTGATACAACGTGATAGCTCACACATCTGCACTCATTTTGTTTTGCACAGGTTGAAAGTTATTGTAATCTTGATAAGTGCAAAGCAGATTATTTGCAGCCCCAATAAATAATTTCTTTGTCAACTATACTTCCGGAGAGGCTCTTTTCATCTTGCCCCAGAGCGCGTTCCCGTGTCTCTGTTCTCGTTAGGGCTCGTGTGTCGTTCACTTCTTGCATGTTCACTTCTCGCGTGTTCTCGCCGGCTTCTCTTCTCTCGCAGCTATATTTTAACGATATGACAATGGAGCGCGACTCTTGCAAGAAGACTCAACCCAAACAAGATACTGTTTGAGAGAAGAACTTGGGCAGAGAGACTGCAGGTGAAACAACTGGTTCCAGATCAGCCGCCTAAACTCAGCATAAAACAACAGACCGGGACATATGCAGGAGTAAAGAATGCTGAGAGACGGACAGCTGCTGTTTGTGCTACATCGATGCTAACATCGAAGGCTAACGAACAAGAGCGTTTTTTTGAGTACATCACCATGCACAATGCAACCGCGAACACCGCCGCTACAGCGCTGATGGAGAGGCTGAGCACCGTTTTCCCACACAGACAAAGAGACAAACTTATCGCCCAAGCTTACAACGGGGCTGCATTCAGCTCACTTCGTGTCCACTGCTCTGTGCATCAGCTGATCCTCATCCTCATCATGCAGCATGCATCCCCAAATGTGGACATGCTATTCAACCAGCTACACAAGAGACACTTTAACCCCCCCCCTTCCACCTCCCCGCCACCAAAAGAAACCTGCTGCACCCATATCAGACAAGGAAATGATAAAAAAAAGGTCAAGTAACGTTTCCTACACGATCTCCGTAACCCCACAACGTTGCTGAACTTCATTTAAATTACTAAAATACAGTAAAGACTTGTGGGAAGAGATCTATCCAAACATTTTGAATACAGGCTTGAACCAATCAGAGCATGTTTAAGCATAAAGCTTCTAACTTTTCCATTTAGGTCATTATCTTTCCAAAGAGGGGTGTTTCAACTCTGTATTTTGTCGCTTATGCCTTTCCCCGTGGAGTTGAAAACACTTGAGCGGCTTGAAAACGCATTGTCGGGAAATGTTTTTTTGATCATGCTCGGTGTTTATAGTAAGTAATGTTTCAAATTTAGTAAAAAAATAGATTTTTAAAAAAAAATTTCCCAAAAAATAAAATCTGAAAAAAAGACATAAAATAACACAAGTATTAGAACTCATTTGGGGTTCATATCACTATTTGAACACAGACCTGCTAAATTCTCGAAGCTCATGCCCCGTATGGGGCACTTTGGGGACTAAAAGGTTAACCTTTTAAAAACCATGGTACCCATAAATGGGTATTTTTACTTATTTTTGCAAATAAAACATATAAATCACAATAAAATATATTGATGTTATACACCAAATTAAACACCAAAGCCTTTGCTACAAGAATCAGCCATTTAAAAAAAACTCAAACAGAAAGAAAGATAATCATAAAAGTATAAAATAAAAAAACAACCCAAATCAGCCCAAAATCAGCATGTTTCCAGAACCAGCAACCCTTAGCTTGGTGCTATCAGAAAAATGTCCAGAAGCAAGACAATTACACACAGATTCCAGATATGCCTTCAAAATCCTTCCACCTCAAAGAACCAGGGAGATATGAGCCAAAGAACACAGAAAAATGAATCACTTTTTAAATTATTTTTTTTACAGTTTAATAATTGTTAATTTGTGCGCTTGTTTTATTTTAAAGGGAAATATTGGTTGTTTTATAAATTTAAAAAAAAAAATCTGAATTTTTTAATTTTTTCTTCTCCAAATGTGAGCCCTCGCCTGACTTTTTTCTGTACTAAATCCTCTCTAACTTTGTTCTGCTTCACTTTATCAAAGTAAAACAATGCAAAAATTATGTTAAAACTTTGAGGTATGCTTGGGAGGATTTGGGAGAATTTAAAAGCTTACGAACGCATCATTTCAAGGTAAAAATCATGCTAAAAGTGCTTTTTTTCTAGGCGGACCTGAAACTTTACATTCCTTTCTGTGTGTCATCTTCATTTACTCTTAACCAGTAACACTTAGACTGATATTTACACATCTGAGCAAAACTTAACATTATACGTATTTATTAACTCCAAGATTATTCAAATAGCTCTAGTGGTCGCAGAGACACAGCCATTTTAGTTTGTATGTCATTTTCAAGCAGAAACCTAAAAAGAGGCTTGGTGTTTTAACTTCAAAGTAGTAATGCTTGATACCTTTTTTTGCATTGAATCATATGGGATGTTTGCTGAAATGAATTGGCTAACCCTACCCCAAAAAAAATCCACTAGCCGCCACTGTGCACATATTAGTTTCTGTCTGATCTGGTTTACTTGAAAGGGATTCAATTTTCTTTATTGTATTTGAAAAAGCACAGATGGAGGAGCCACAAAAACTTGGACCATTTTGTTACAATTTTGTTACAAAGTGGGTCGTGACAAAAGATTTGAGAACCACTAGTTTATCATGTTAACATGCTAACATTCAACTCAAAGTACAGCTCAAGCTGATGGACTTTATTTTGGGCAAATATTTGGTAATAAAATAATGTATTGAACACAATTTTGTTCAAATGTGAGCACAGCATTCCATTACAATCTATCCAATAGTTGTTGAGACATTTCTGTATGACTAAATTTAGATTGGCAGGTAACATTGAGCTATATTTTGAGCAGCTACGAATTCAATCAATTTCAGATTTCCTTTGTACTGGACACATGAAACTAAAACTGATATTGACTGATACAGTCTCATGAATGATCACTATGTCTTTTGCCATTTCAATTTAGGATCATCCTAACTGCTTGAGAACCACCCGCAACAATGACATCCAAATCCAGCAGCAGTGTTCTGCGTGGCAAGGCTTCCTCCTCTCCGCTCTTGTCTTCTCCACCCCGCCAACGCCTTGTTACAAAAGATGGACACTGTGCCCTTCGCCCACCTCTGTGCTCTTCAGGGTCATGGCGCGGGACCTTGGGAAGAGCCTGGTTGCTCGCCCTGCAGGACCTGTGGGGACTGTTGGTGGGTCTACGCTGGAGGTGGGTCCTGCTGGCCTTCTGCGCATCCTTCCTGGCTCACTGGCTGCTGTTTGCCTGCATGTGGTACTTGCTGGCCCACCTCAATGGAGACCTGGCTGTACAGGACCATGATGCCCCCCCACAGGGGCATGTGGTTTGTGTGAAGCACATAACCAGTTTCACTGCTGCTTTTTCTTTCTCCCTGGAGACACAGCTTACCATCGGCTATGGCACCATGTTCCCTAGTGGGGACTGTCCCAGTGCCATAGCACTGTTGGCTGTGCAGATGCTGCTGGGGCTCATGCTGGAAGCATTCATCACAGGTACAACTCTCCTATTTCTAAAGCCTTGTCACCACAAAAATGTATTCTCAGGGTCTCAATTACCGTAACTCTAAAGTGTGAGTTGTTTGAGTTTTGAGTCAGACCGTTGTTAACATTTACATTAATCTTTGCACAAACCCCAACCAGTTCAGTTATCTCTTAACACCTAGTCATCTCTTGACCTGAAAGCTTTGGGAAAATACTTTTTGAAGACTGTTTGTTGTACTGTTGGTTGTTTGTAACCATAACACTGTATGAATAAATTGGAAAGACAGAAAACTTAATGAAATACTAAGCCACTTTGAATATGTCATTGTATTAAATATTTTAATGCAGACAAAATTTGACCTGATGGTCAACCCTTACAATTGTATTTTTTATGTTAGGGTCAAATCAAAGTCTACAAGTTATTTTAGAAGTAGTTAGAAGTAGTTGTTCAGCAAAGAATGTATTTAAAACAACGTTTAAACACTCCATAAAAGAGTCAACCCTGCTTTTTAACAGGTTGGCTAAGGGAAGTCAGGTTATTTAATGTTTCAGAAAAGCCAAATGTTTGTGCAGTATTTAGTTTTTTCTTCTGAAATAATTTTTTAATTTCATTAAAAAGTACTTTAAAGAATTGCTCTGTATTTTTCCTTACATCATTTCTTATAAAAAATAATAATAATCTCACCACCAGTATGGATACGCAAAAAAAAATATTTTCAACAAATGGACATCTACTATCATAGCCTGGCTAACTGTGAACAATATTATCTGCCAGTAATTGATATGGCATTATGACATTCACATTGAGAAGATACAGCGTAACTTGTAATACAGTGCAAGATTAGATGTTGTTGTTCAGATGTCTCTTAATACGGTTATCATGAAGATACGAGCTCCCAATCTCCCTCTTCCTAGTACTGACAATACAATGATGAAAGCATCAGGTATTCAATAAAATATCATACAACTTGTAAGGCTGTTTTTCTGAGACACTTTCTTGAAGAAACTCATAAAACTTCTTTAAGAAAATGTAGTTTAGAACACTGTTCAGGTTGAAATGTCCTTAAAGAGCATGTGGCCAGTGTGGATTTTTTTTAGTACATTTAAGAAAACACTGTTTTTTTTTCTTAGGTGTGTGTGTGTTGCTTGTTTGAATAAAAACCAGTGGATCTTTGCAGCATTGGTGGGTGGGCAGGTCCTTAGGGATTTCCTGAGTTTTCATTGGTAGTTTTAAACAAAAAGTCGACGAACACCTGAATTGACAAATGAAGGTGAAAGGCGGAGCTGCGAACATACACCAGCAGATCTGTCAGCGGGCTGCACTCGAAGGCTGTACTAAAGGTATGCCATCATAATGAGGGGAGAAACTACAAAATGTTCCAATGTGTGTGAAGGTTGGTGGGGAAGTGGGCTCGGTGGCACAATGTGGAAAACTAACTTTTTGTGATATTAGCTCTGCTGCCATATTCAGAGCCTGATTTGTTTTGCAGTATGAGACAAATATTTTTTCAGCATCAAAGCCATGTTATATTGTTCCAACCTTTAGGTGCATTCGTTGCCAAGATTGCACGTCCCCAGAAGAGAGCAGGAGCTATCCAGTTCAGCCCTCAGGCAGTAGTGGGCCAACACCAGGACCAGATGTGCCTCATGCTGCGAGCCACTAACCTGTTGCAGCGACCTCTGGTGGATGTAAAAGTGAGTGCTGTGCTCTACAAGGAACATGAAGGTCAGGCCTTACACCAGACCTCTCTGGACTTCCACTTGGATCATCTAGGCCAGCAGCCCTGTCCCTTCTTCATCTTCCCTCTCACCTTTTACCACCCCCTAGACCGTCAAAGCCCACTCTATCCCACCCTGTGTGAGGGCACGTCCAACCACTTTGAGTTGGTGATCTTCCTGTCAGCTTTGCAGGAGGGAACTGGTGACTCCTGCCAGAAGAGGACCTCTTACCTGCGTCAAGAAATCCAGTTTGATCGTCGCTTTGTCCCCGCCTTGGGGATGGATGCTCGGGGGAGATACATTGTCAGCACCCAGCACTTTGACACAGCCCACTCCAAGGAGTCTTTGAACAAGGATTGTGTGGTGCAGATCAATGGTGATGGCAGCGACAAGATGGAGTAGTAATGCTAGGTTGGGGTTTTGGAGCGATAACTGGGGATAACAATGGAGTAGATTTTTTGTCAGGAGGTACTTGATTTAAGTTGATGAATCTGAATCTATGTCTTAAGATTTAAAATGTATATCAGATATGGTTGCTGATTCAGACGGCCTCAGTTTCTTCCTTCATTTAATTGGAGTCCCTAGTGCATCAATCAGGGTCAATCATCAATGTAAATTGACATATCCAGTTTGGTTTGGTTGGAATGCCTGGCCAGCAGGGGGCATCGCTTCTGAGGATTTAATGTGAACAAATATTGTTAATTAAGAGTTTGGTTTCTCTTTTTGTTGCTCTGGTCATCGGTATTATGGCTTATGATAACATAAACTTAAAGATAACAGCTGAGAGCTCAGAACATGGCTTCGTCACTGAACATGTACAGTATGGCAAGAAACATGTGAAGTGAAACTAACAGTCAGGTTGGTAACAAACCTGTTATTTGTTGTATGGTAGAAATGAGTGTCTGTTGTAAACAGCCGATACGGTTTACAGACCTACTTCCTCCCTGCAGGTTCAAACCGCTGTACTCACTGTAGATGTTTGCATTCAGTTTTCCTGTACAATGATTAGCCACTCTGAGGGTCTTCGGTTGATAATCTGACTGCTCATAAATTTTAGCAGTATTGGACCTAATGTGAGATCTTAGAATTTATTTCGCTGCATACAATGTTATCATACCTCAGGATAAGTTTGCACGCAGCACAGTGGCCATGGCTACAAAAACAAAAACTAAGTTTCAAATACATTATGAATAAAACATGTATTGACATTTCATGATACAGTGGTCCCTCGTTTATCACAGGGGATACGTTCCAAAAATAACCCGCGATAGACGAAATCCGCGATGTAGTCAGCTTTATTTTTTACCATTATTATACATGTTTTAAGGCCGTAAAACCTCTAACCACACACTTTAATACACTTTTCTCAGACAGGCAATAACATTTTCTCACATTTCTCTCTTATTTAAACACTCTCAAAGTTTTTAGGATTTAAAAAAAAAAGCCTGAACATGTTTAACAAATTTCATTTTAATGATCAATCTACGAGGTCCTCTGACCGTGCCTCTTTGTCCGGACGCCGCTCCACTGAGTATTCTGTACCGGACGTATTCTGTACCGAACATATTCTGTACTGTACAGGAGACACTGCACGAAGGAGATTGATTGACAACGATGTACAGTACAGTCCCTTAGCTTAATGAGGGCGCAGAACGCAATGCGCATTCAAACTGTACGCTGTAAAAAAAAAGCAAGAAAAAAAAAAAAATCTGTGAAACAGCGAGTCCGCGAAAGGTGAACCGCGTTATAGCGAGGGACGACTGTATTTACTTTTCATGAAAGGTTTTGTAACTAGATTCACCTTTTGAGCCCCAAAGTGCCCCACATGGGGCATGAGCTTTGAGCATGTAGCAAGTCTGTGTTCAAGTAGTAATATGAGCCCCAAATGAGTTCTAATACTTGTGTTATTTTATATAATTTTTTTCCTTTTTTTTTTAAATTCACAATATAACAAAGCCTTACTAACGATTTTAGTCAAAAGACTGTGTCGTTTGGTTGAAAAATGGAAAAGTTAGAAGCTTTATGCCTAAACACACTCTGATTGGTTGAAGCCTGTATTCAAAATCTGCAGATCCAGCGTTAAGAAGTGTGACGCGTTTGAAAAAAAGAAAAAAAGAAAAAAAACAGGAAATCATCTACCCCAGTTTGAATTCTACAAGAGTGAAGGCATTTGAAAACGAAACAGCCCGGCTTAACTTGGACTTTTCAGGTACTAATATACATCCACTAAGCTTATATCATACCTTGTTAGATTCATACAGACTTGCAGAATAACATAGATGTGTTTATTATTGAAATCCGACTTGGTGAAAAGTAACTTTTGCTCGAAAAAGTGACGGCAAGGTTTTTGGAGGTTACAGGTTTTATGTAACTTCATAAACTTTTCTGTTTGGATAGATCTCTTCCCACAAGTCTTTACTGTATTTTAGTAATTTAAATGAAG
The DNA here is from genome assembly GCF_023055335.1 of Clinocottus analis. NCBI lineage: Eukaryota > Metazoa > Chordata > Actinopteri > Perciformes > Cottidae > Clinocottus > Clinocottus analis. Next base: position 14,385,160 of record NW_027175931.1, on the reverse strand, counting down.
TTAATCAACATTGTGTTTCCGGAGATCTTGTAGAAAATTTTCAGTGATGGACCCACAGAGATTCATTACCAACGCATTCTTGTGAATGATTAGATTAGATCCCGAGGAGCAGCTAGCACCTCAGTAAAACATTTGACAGTGTGTCAGCTTGCTTTTCTGCCCCAAACTGTTGATAAAAGAAATATTATGAATATAACTTCAAGAAAAAAGTTCATACTGGGATTTTTATAAATTTATCGTCTATAAATTAATGTATTAGATTTTAAGGAGGCATCACAGTTTGCTTGAAATTTAATTAATTAAATTTGTCTTTAATCAATGACAAATAGTACATTTTCCAAACTTTAGCAAGTTAAACATATGGAGTACATTTCCAAATTCTGAACTACAAATTCAGCAACATTACATTCAAATCTAATACCTGATGGGACAAATACTAATCCACAGGTAGCGCGACGAATTAATAAATAAAACAAACACTACAAATATGCAAATAAAAACAAACCAATAAACAACAAAAGCACATGTGTCACTGTCAAGCTATAATGGAAGCAATAATGAATGGAAAATACAGAACTGGCACCTGACCAGTGGCAGGCGGTCAGGGCTTGGTAAGCCTCGTTTGCTGGCCTAAACAGAATCACAAAGCTATAGTTATTTTTTAAATTTTTTTAAATTTTAAATTTAACCAATAGATGCTCCACAGTTCCTTCACTTCAGACCAACTCAACTCTGGTCACATTTTAGAGCGCTATAACACTAAACCATAGTGTTTTCTACTGTTGAATGCATTTGTATACCTTCCAGACAGCCACTGATTTCAGTTAGCTTCACTATACTGTGAAAATCATTCTTCCTTTTACTGTAGTCAACAGTGGTTATGTGGGGTAATGCACCCATAACTACACTACATATTAATTTTCATAGCATACTGAAACAAATATAATCTAGTGACTGCCTGAAAAACAAGACAACATTGAGTCTACAGCTAGGTTTGTAACCCCGTCTGCACAGTGATGCTTTGAGTGCAATGCTAACAATGGCAATGGTTAAATCCAAATGTCAAGCATCTGGACTTAGCGATTGAGTCCTGAAGAGGAGGCACACTATCAGGAGAGGCATATTTCATGCATCATTGATTAGAATTGGTGACACAGACACATGTAAAGAGTTATTTCCAAAAGAGGACCAAAGAGTAAATTATGCCTAGATGTGTGTTGACTCAGTATGGAATACATTAAATACAGGATTTAATACAGGAGAATATATGTTGTCATGTCATATTTAGAATATCACTGGCCGTCTGATTTTTGTCTTTTCCTTTACAAAGTCCCCCTCCCAAGATAATTATTTTAAGCACAGGGCATTTTAGGTTGACAAGCATCAGCGTTGTAAATGGCAACGGTAATGATATGAAACATGTTGTGTGCAGCACCTCTGCATATGATTTAAGATTGATAAAATGTATAATGTAGTATAATGACCGTTGAAAGAGCAAGTACCAATATGGAAGGGATTGAAATGACATCCGTCATTTATATGTAAAGGGCATTCGTATGAGTTTCACCGCTGACGGTTGTGGACTAGCATAACATATGGATTACAGTGTGGACTGTTAACATGTGTTGACAATCCAAACAAACCAGCAGATATTTAGACTTCCCCTGTCAATGATAAGCTGCTAAGGTTTAGGTATTGTCAGCCATTCGAACAATGACGTATCTTAAAGTCAACAGAGTGACCTGCATATGACTGAGTATTGACTGATTAACTGATACGGCGGCTGATTTGTAGATTAATGTCTTTATTTTCAAAAAATCATTGCCTCAATCATTACGCAAAGTGAAAATGTATGTATTATGTTCATTTTGTACAACAATAATGACTCTAGATTTTAGCAAAGAAATTTTGGAAGCAGCCCAAAAGTAATAAATGTGTGTTTGTATTTAGATAATTTTCCTTTTGTTAATATGAAGAGAGTTATCTACATTATTTAGAAGAAATCATGTAGGAACTTCAGACACGCACCATTACATTTTGTGAAAATGTTCCACAAAATGTGATGGTGCAAGATGAGATGTCGATGTATCTCACATGCTTTAGTGCCTTTGTACAGTGTACATTCCATGAAATAAATATTTTCTAAACACGTTTGGAAGTGACGACTATTTTATTTAGCTTCCAGACTCCACGACCACTCCACGAGCAGATCTGGTTATTGGCATTCACAGATTATTAATTATGTGAAATGCTGTTATTATAAAAGTTACTATATCAATGGCTACAAAATATTTGAGGATGTTGTAGTACATAGCAGAGGTTGCAGAATTCCCCCTTATGCAAATTTAAATAGGTCATGTAGTCAGCAAACTGTCACGACTGTCACATGGGGAGCAAAAATTAAAAGAATCACAGGAAAACCAGAATAGGCATATAACAAAACAGGATCAGATATTTTAGGAAAAAGATACAACAGACAGAACATACGAGGAAGTATAGTAGAGCAGAACAAGGACCAAATAAGGGAATTTACCAGAAAAATAGCAGACGAACCAACACAGAAACAGGGGAACACAGGGTTTCAACACACTAGGGAGGTGCAGGTGATTAATCACAAAAGGATTCAGGCGGGAAAACCTACAAAAGCAGGAAGTGAAGTGAACACAGGATATAAGCGGCAGGGAACTTTAAAATAAAACAGGAAATAAACTTAAATTTAAAAACAAGACTACAACACAAACATTTATCAACAAGATAATAAAGGTAAAACACACAATATGAAACTGACTAAATATCATAACTAAACAAAACAAAGAGAAACAGAGTGTGTGTCTACTTTGTACGGTCTTTCTCCACAGTCTCACTATAGTCTTTATGGAGCACTGTAGGGGTAGTTTACGAGAACTTTAGTAGCAAAGTGAGGAACAAAAAAAAACACTGAAACATGAAATGTTTATGAAGCTATGCGTAGGATGACCAGAGTTGAGTTTGTGAAAAAGAGGACACTTCGACGCAGAGGGTGGGGGTTGTAAACAATGCAACTAGTGGACGTGGCAAGGTGCTCAGTGTTGCCAGATTGGAAATGGTGAAGTATCGTACCAAAGGTTTAAAATGGTCGTATTTGGAGGATAATTATCGTGCATCTGGCAACACTGAGATTGGTCTACCAATGACAATTCTCTCTACAGTCAGAGCTTGCGCTAGAAAGTGGAATGTAACAGAGATACCGTTTCCAAAACTTGTAAGTCTGTAAGAGTAGTTTGTGAAAGACCCAGAAAAACACAAATATCCAACAAGGCAAAATCTCGGACATTTTTTTAATCCCTTCCAGACGCATTTTTTTTGGGTCTCAAAAAGAGGACATGTCCGGGAAAAGAGGACGTATGGTCACCCTAGCTATGGGAGCTGAGGCAGAGAGCAGCTACAGAGGTTCAGGCAAATATTGAGAGGACCTTTACTATGCTCTAGCATATTTAGTTTGAATTTACCATATTGATAAAAAATTCATTTAGATGTCATAAAGAAACCTTCAAGTTTGTGACATGGGAGCTCCACACACAACAACTGCTGTGATTAAAGTCTGCTGCAGTGCATGTGCAGAACAGGCAATTGAATTACTAGTTACTCTGTCGGGGTGAGTTAGCAGCCACAATGTTACACGTGCAGCCACTTTCCCAGTAAGTCTCCACCACAAGTCAGCAGTAATGTTTTTTGCTATGAATGAAGCAGTGCAGTGTGTTTGATATTTATTTTGCAGATAATATTGTAGAATATTGTAGCCAGTAAATAGTGAACCCTGTGTATAAATTGTGAGTGAGTTGGGGGCTGTGCATATTAGAGGGGAGGAGACAATGCATAGAAGTCTAACACAGTACCTTTGATAGACTTTGACAGATTGAACAGTTGTTTGGCTCTAGGGATGAATGATTTACCCAGCCTATCGGTTTTGCATGACAGCAAGCGCAGTCTGCAGCTGATCACACTCTTCTGTTGATTGATTGTACCGTAGAGTGGATGGTTTTTATTATCCATGATGGTGAGCAGTTTGATGAGGGTCCTTTTGTCGGCGACTGAAGTGATGCACCCCAGTTTAGCATCGACCACAGAGCCAGCTTTCTTCACCAGCTTGTCCAGTCGCCCTGCATCCTTCTTCTTTGTGCTTCCTCCCCAGCACACCACCGCATAGAAAAGGACACTGGTGACAACAGACTGGTAAAACATCTCAAGGAGTTTGCTGCAGTTGTTGAATGACCGCAGCGTCCTAAAAAAGTACAGCCAGCTCTGCCCATTCTTGTAGATTGAGTCCGTGTTGGCAGACCAGTCCAGTTTATTATCCAGAACTAACCCAAGGTATCTGTATGTGCCTACCACCTCGACATTGACCCCCTCAATGGAGACTGGTAGCATAGTTGGTGTAGACCTGCAAGTTACGACTGTTTACCATTTCTGTCACGTCTGTTAAAAATATGAGGTGCCATTTCCATTCTGGGTCGATCGTCTCTGGGACAGTTTTGTCTTTTGAATGAAGAAATGCCTTAATTTCAGGTAGCAGCTCATAAAAACGCCTCAAAACTCTGCCCCGGCTCAACCATCGGACCTCTGTGTAGTACAGCACATCCCCGTGCGCAGACTCCAGTTCAGACAGGAATTGTTGCAACTGCCTGTGTTAAGTCTGTTTGTTCTGATGAAGTTTATGCATGATACCACAACCTTCATGACAGAATCCCACAACAATTTGCAGCACAGTGCTTGCTGGTGAATTAGGCAGTGGACTTGCGGTGAGACCCCGTTTTTCCATCGCCCGGTTCATGCGTTCTATTAGACCCCGAGACACCCTCACCATACTAGGAGCCCCGTCAGTCGTAATGCTGGCAAGCTTTGACCAGTGCAGGTCCAACTCTTCTATGGTTTAGCATACTTTGCCAAAAATATCCTCCCCCGTCGTAGTCCCTTTGAGACTTTGGAGGGCTGCCAGGTCCTCGCACATATCTAAGTTTGTGCTAACTCCACGAATTAAAATGAGCAGCTGCGCTGTCTCCTGCACATCTGCGCTCTTATCCAATGCTAATGAAAATAAGTTGAATTATTTCTTCTTCTGCTGCAACTGGGCAAATACATTACCCCCGATTTCTTCAATGAGTCTGGTGATTGTACTCGCTGACAGACTCACGGCATTAAAAACATCTTTCTTCTCAGGGCACAACTCCTCCGCGACAGCATTCAAACATTTCTTGACAAACTCTCCATCAGTGAAAGGTTTACCGCTGCTTGCTATCAGTTGAGCAACCTGAAAGCTGTCCTGAATGGATGACTGCTTCAGCTGAGCTCGGCATACAAATGTGTTCTGCTGATTTAACGGTCCACTTTTTAGCTTTGCGAGTTTGTCTGCTCGCATTTGGCCTTGCAAGCCATCATACTTGTCTTTGTGACGGGATTTATAGTGTGGCCGCAGATTGTATTCTTTCAACACAGCCACCGCCTCCTGACAGATGAGACAAACAGCATTGAACAAAAAATAACCGTTCATCCACTGCAGGTTAAATATCCTGCCTTCTGAATCAATTTTTCTCTTACCTAACTTTTTCACCATTATTCCGTTCTATTTTATTCTGGAGGGAGATATGAGGGAGGTGGCTGATCACACCAGACACGACTCTAAAAAAAACCTTCAAAAAAACTTGCCGGCCGTTTTTCTTTTTTTTTAAAAGAGAGTAAGGCACATACCTATTCGCGAATTGTATCTCCATGATGAGTGCTTTCAGTTGTACTTTCGGCTGAGCAGGAGTCAGTTCGAGTGTCTTATGGGCAGTCGATTAGTTTTTCCATCTCGAATTGTAAAGCTCTTTGTAATTAAATACCACTAATATTAGTGCCTTGTCGGAGGTTTCCATTTTCTTTTGAATTCCCCGCTGTTCATACCACACGAAACCAGGAAGGAATAAATCCCGCCTCCTGCTTGATCCGATTGGCTGCCTTGGCCGAGTGTGACAGTGATGAGTTGTGCCACTCTGTGCCATGCGCTTAAAAGTTGAGAATATATTAACTTTTAAACGCGCTGAAAAAACGCTAGAAAAACGCACTGCGCAGTGTACGGGCACGCTGTACCGTAAGAAATCAATGGTTTAGCTAGAGACACGTTTTTTAGAGTCACGTCTGGTGTGATCGGCCATTAGTCTCGATTGCGTGGTTAGACTGAAAAAAAATCATAATGCATCTCTGGTATTGTTCAGGGGCCGGGCCAAATGTGGAGGCGGGCCGTATCCGGCCCGCGGGCCGTACTTTTGGGACCACTGCTCTAAACCCACACAGATGTCCCTCCGTCCTATGGGAATGATTCCACCGGCTGACCTGCCTGATGATCTTAAAATACAACCGGCTAGAAGCAGACAACGGCGGAGAGGCAGAAGAGGCGGAATATGGCAGAGTCTCCGGAGAAGAGGCAACAGACCCCTGCTGCCCAGCCTGTTACTCAGCAACGTCAGATCACTGAGGAGCAAAATGGAGGAGCTCCTTGTGAACAGCAAAGTTTGCTTTAAATACAGGGAATCAAGTGTGATGGTGTTTACAGAAACTTGGCTACATTAGGATATTCCAGACTCTCTCATTGGGCTGCAGGGTTTCTCTCTCATTCAAGCAGATATAGAACAGAGCTGTCGGGGAAGAGCCAAGGGGACGGTGTCTGTCTGTTTGTGAATGACAGCTAGTGTCGGCATTACACTATGACAGAGACTGCATGCACTGCTGACGTGGAGCTGCTGTGCCTGTCTCTGAGACCCCACTACTTTCCAAGGGAGTTTGGAAATATTTTCATATGTGCTGTGTATGTTTCCCCCAGCGGAAACGCAGCAAAGGCTGCTATCAGAATAGCAGACTGCATTCACCAACAATTGCTACGCACACCTGGAGCCCCAATTATCATTTTCGGGGATTTCAACCATTGTAAATTGAAACTATCTCTCCCTGGATTTGAACAATATGTGTGTGACATGCGGCACATGACTTAACAGAGTTTAGGAAAATGTTACGGAAACGTAAAAAATGCATACATAGCAAAACCATTGCTCCCACTGTCGAACTCTGATCATAATACTGTCCAATTAACCCCAATTTATAAGGTTGTTTTTAAAAGGAGTAAACCACAAACTATGACAGTGACATTGTGGGACAAGGACAGCATAGAAACACTTCCTTCCTTTGTACAGACTAGGACATATTCTCAAATCTGGAGATTAATGAGGCTACTGAAGTTATAAGAGACTACATACATTTCTGTGCAGAGTTACGGAAAAGAAAATTATTCAGTTTCCGAACAATAAGCCCTATATATCGAAGAGCGTAAAGGACTGTATTAATAGGAAAAAGCTGGCCTTTAAATATAATGATAGAGCAGGACTGAAAATGGTGCAAAGAGAAGTCAAACCGAGGCTGAGGGAAGCCAGAACCATAAAGCAGACTTTTAGGTCAACGGACTCAAAAAAACTGTGGGACTTCATGAAGGCCATTACAAATATGAATACCACCAAGAAACGCCTCAGCACTGATGATGATCCATCTGGGATGGCAAATGAACTGAATTACTTTTTTCTAAGATTTGATAACTATGACTTTTCTGTGGAATCTAATAATGTCATAGAAACTATTTTAACTGATGTTAGCTGTAGGATTATAATTGATCCACTCAGGATTCAGTCTATTATTAATTATATGTGCACTAAAAAATCCTCCGGCCCAGATGGCATTTCTGCACTGCATTTAAAGGCATGTGCAGAGGAGCTCACTCCAGCTTGGTGCCCCATCTTTCAGCGGTCTGTGGATTCACACACTGTTTCTGCTCTGTGGAAAAAATCCATCATAGTTCCTGTAGCTAAGAAATCGTGTCCAGTTGATAACAATGATTTTATACCTGTGGCTCTGGCTTCAATTGTAATGAAAAGTTTTGAGAAATACATGTTATCTGTGCTTAAGGCAGTGGTCAACTTGGTACTTGATCCATATCAGTTTGCTTACAGAGCGTATTCTCCCACGTGACCACAACAAGCTTTGGTGGCCATGTTGGGGTCCATGCACGGCATTGTTTTGCTGTGTTTTATGCCGCTCTTCTTAAGAAATGACCATTATATCCTAAAGGAGACACAATTTCAGTTCAAAACGGCATGTCTTGTGAGCATTGTACTGTGCCTTATTGTTGAATGTGGGACTAATATTTCAGCCTTGAAACTTTTCTGTGTGTAAAAAGTTGTCTCCAGTACGCAAAATCCATTGCCTCCCACTAGCAGCAGGCTAACTTGGTGGACCCCAAGATGGCGTGATTGAGATGATGACATCACGTGAATACGCTCTATAGACAAGGGAGAGGTACTGATGATGCTGTTAACAGCATTACCCACTCCACTGTCAAGCACTTGGAATACCCAAAGGCATATGCACAGATTGTATTTATTAATTTTAGCTCTGCTTTTAACACACTTCAACCCTATCTGCTCATCTCTAAATTGAGGTAGATGAGAACCATTTTTTAATTAAGTGGTATTTTTCTTTTTTACACAATCGGAATCAGAAGGTTAGAGTCAATAACATGCTCTCAGAATGCAAATCAATCAGCACAGGTGTGTCAGCTCCCCGGTTCTTTTTACACTTTTTTTTACACATTGTACTTATGATTGGACAAACAGCCACCCAGGGAACATTGTTTTTAAATGTTCTAATGATACCGCCATCCTCAGTCTACTGCACAAGGATTCCAGTACCTCAGCCTATTTTTCTGAAATAGATAACTTTGAGCAATGGTGTGATGCTCACTACCTTACTCTAAATGCTAACAAAACTAAAGAGTTGGTCTTAAACCCAAGGTCAGTAGGGGATCACAGCTCTGTCATACATGACTCACCCCTTGAGCAGGTCAGCTCTTATAAATATCTTGGAGTTCACTTAGATGACACTTTTAGTTGGCTTGTGCATGTTAATAGCTTGTGTTCTCGTCTACAGCAGAGATTGTATTTTCTACGTCGACTGAGAGTATATGTGGATAAACAAAAGCATCATGTTTTTATTTTACCAGGCAGTGCTGGAGAGTTTAATCAGATATGGGATGTCATCCAGGTATAGCAACCTCACCGCAAAACCAAACTCGCAGCACACGGCCATGAAGGTCATTGGAAAAAGCAGCTACTAGATCCTGCCGTCTATTTATAAACAATCTGTTCTTGGGCAAGCCCAGAGAATAGTAAATGACCCTTCTCGCATTCTCCATTCAGAGTACGACCTCCTACCCTCGGGGAGGCGATATACTGAGTCCCTTACTGTAAACTCAACCATTTTAAGAACTCATTTGTTCCAACTTCAATGAAGTTTCTTAACAATGCTGCTTGGGGCTGAAGTCTATGTAATAATTGTTAGATTGCTTTTATTATGGTGATCTTTTTAGCATGTAGTATTATGAGGTGTATGTATGTGTTATGTTATGGGATATGTGCAATACTGTAATGTAATTGTTGATGTCGTTATGGCTGAGGATGTATTGTTTGTTGTCATTGTGACTGTCAAGACATTCATGACGCACTGCAGAGTCCAAGACAAAATAAAGTTCATCGTATTGTACTATTCCACCTTCTCTGACCTTCAACTCTCTCACTCACATACATCCACTCACTTACACACACACACACACACACACACACACACACACACACACTTGCATTAATTAAACAATGTAAAGACTATAAATAAGGAACCAAAAAACATATACATAACAATAAATAATACAAAAAATAGAAAATAATACTGTATATATATATATATATATATATATATATATATATATATATATATATATATATAGTAAAAATAGTCGTGCGCATGCTGCACTACTATTGTGCTACCAATAAGGGCTGCGTTTCCCAGATTCGATCGTTCTCAAGGTCTTAAGAAGGCTTGAAAGAAGGGTTCGCTAAGAAGGGGCGCTAAGATACGAGTGTTTCCCAGACGCGTTCTTAACTGCCTTCTTAAGATCTCGCCAAAGAAGCTTCTTCAGACGGTCTTAGTGGGAGCTGTCCACCGCCGGGCCCAAAGTGGGCCCAAAGTGGGGCTACATCGGACTTCAGACAAATATGCCGTATTGCAGCCGTGGTGTCTCCCACGCGTGGACCTCAGCAACGCCTTTAGACGTGGAGCCTCTCTTGATGAGGTTCCAGCTGAGTTCAGTTACACCTGTCAGTTTCCCTGATATCTATAGAATACCACAAGGTTGTTGATGTTTTTATAGCTAACGTAAACTCATATGTAGCTACAGGAACACAGTCGAAAATCTTTATTTTTATATTGTAATTTTTCTTTTTATGCTATTATTTTTCTTGCGTCAGTGTTCTGCAGCTGTGGGCGCACATTCATCATTACGCATGGTTTTAGTATTCCTTTGAATGTCAGATATAACTTTCCCTGACGCGGCTGAAGTGAGCGTTTAGTCACTAAGAAGGCTGTTAAGAGTGGGTCAGACTGATCTTACGTTTCCTTCTTAGTGAAAGCGTCTTTAGCTAAGAACGACTCTGGGAAACACGTTGTTCTTTCACAGCGCTCTTAGAGCGCTGCTAAGATGCTCTTAGTGCTTAACAGCGTCTTAACGAATCTGGGAAACGCGGCCAAGGCTAGTTAAAACATGGAGCGTTGTTGGGGCGAATGAATCAATGGTGGTGATTTCTAGTTGGGTAGACCCAGTGCCGCTGCGAGCCATTTTGGTGCCCTAAGCGTAGCTTCTTCATGGTGCCCCTCCCCCTCCCACCAGCGAAAAAAAAAGTTTTTGTGCCAGTCTTCAGTAAACACATACATTACATTAAATAATAATGTGTACAAACAAGAATAGTCAATCTTCTTAAATAAAAGAAAGATTTAGAGGACGAAAAGTCACAACAGCTAAAACACATTCATGTAAAGTGCAAAATCCTCTTTGACCAAATTATCAAAATAAAACAAAGACATCATTTTTGAGAGAGCCATAATGATATTCTGTATGGATCAAGCATTTCCACCAGTTTTGGGAGGCTCTTTAGAGGCACACGTCTGCATTTCTTTGCTGCAAAATCACTAATTAGGTCATCATATGAGCATCTGAGCCACTTCACCATTGATGCTGGTGACAGCAAGACCATGTAGACGTTCCTGCCCCGATGTTGAAAGCAAGTATGTTTTAATGAGCTTAAGTTTTGAACGTCTCTCAGCAGAGGCGACTGTAACAGGGAGAGTCAAGGCGCCAGGCTTCAGGGCGCAGATTACACTTACCTGTTATATGTTTTTCTTTTCACGCATACAAATAAAAAAGGCTGTGATTTCGCGTATTTATCGCGGTGCTTATTTGGTGTCGTCTCTCGCCCCTTCCTCTCCCCCCGTCAATGGCTCCCGGGGACATATGTCACTCTTGCCTGTCTTCACAACTTGAGAGCGCTGCTAACATTAGCAATAACGTCAGCTAGTTCGAGGTGTATGCATAACCATTACATTAGCAGCGCACATTTCCCGTATTTAACAATGATTAAGCATGGACTGACCTGAAAGAGATGCACAGGCATCATCTTGGAGTTTCTTTCTTTTCCTTTTTTCTGACCCTGACTCCCGTTGTCGCCACTGAGAAATGAAATGAAATGAAAAGTACTTTATTAATCTCCAAGGAGAAATTTTCAAAGGAGAAGGGCACCACGATGAGCTTGGGAAGTTGAATGTGTATTTGTTTTGCGGGGCGGTGAGGCACCATCCTAACTTTTTTTGAGCAATTAAATATATCTCTTGTTCTGCCTGTTTTGTGATGTACACATGCCTAAAAGGTGCATACTATTTATATAAAAAATATCGGCATTAGAATTATTATAACTATGAGGATTTTTTGTTGCATATTTTTTGGTGCCCTTTTGCGGCGCTGGGTAGACCTGATGTGCTCTAAGAAGGGTTCCCAGACATTGCAGAACTTAGTAGAGGTGCCTCGTAAAGAGTACTTAACTTTTTCAAGTGTCATAAAAGAAAGGGCATCTCTCAACCATTGGGAGTGGGAGGCGGGGCGGGAGTCCTTCCAATGTAGCAAGATAACACGCCTCGCTAAAAGTGACAGAAAGGCCACAACTTCACAGAAGTAAGATGGTAGTGAGTTCCCAGAAGGTAGGACACCAATCAGGGCAACTAATGGTGAGGGACAGATATTGATTGAAGTGACGGCTGAGAGTGTGTCAAAGACACTCTTCCAGAATGGCGCAAGTACAGGACCTAAATGGCACCAGTCACAGCGTGAGTCTGCACCTGGGAATAGACTAGCCAGTTTACTCTTGCCTGCCTTCTTTCATGATATTGCTACACGTAAGAAGTGTAATTTATTTGCTACGTTGGAGGCAGGTATCAGTGGGTTAGATGCACGGCTCCACACCATCGACGCACATTAGAGCTACATTAGCTCTTGTCAGCTCACCTCATGCTTATCAACACCTGATAGATTACTTGCTTTCCCAGGCGCTCTCAAGGACAATTTCTTGCTTTTTTACACACACCTTTTGTTTTATAGCCTTGAAGCTAGCTTAGTTTGCAACACTGAAGACACACATCCCAAGCACTGACCCCCGCCGCCCCCCGCACACACACACACACACACACACACACTGATATTTCCAGAAGAAGTCCAGAGCCAAGAGGGAAGGACCAACCCTGTGCTCCACCAAGGGGCTCTCAAAGTCTAAACCAGGAGACGCCCCAATCTTAGTCCTGTCCATTCAACAGGCTCGCAAGCGTAAGCCACCCGTGCCCTAACGTCGAGTCTCGACCAATCACAATGCTTTGATAACTTTGAACTGTAACATTTTTCAGCAGGTATTTTGCCTTTTCTATATTTTCAGTAATGATTTGCTATTTATTTATATATTCATCTATTCCACTATTTTCAGCTATATTAATATATTCAGCTATTTTCATATATATTCAGCTATTCTTTCATTTTCAAATATATTTAGCTATATTTAGCTAATTTAAGCTATATTCCACTATGTTCAACTATATTCAACTATTTTTTTCAAATATTTCAGCTATAAGCTTCAGCTTTTTGCATTCCAACGCATTTTCAGCAGGAAATGCTCTTTCTAGTTATAGAATAATATCAGAATCTAGCTTTGTCTTAGTGTGTCCCTTCAATGCTTCGATTGGTTGATTGTGTGGAGCCTTGTTTTGCTGTGGGGCACAAATATAACCATCGTGTGTTCTACCATAGAATGCAAACTGACATTTGACATGCAATTGTGGTTTTTATGCTGTTATTGTTGTTAGGACTGCGATGATCATCCAGACATGTCCCACACCTCCCTGGGGATCCTGACAGTGATTGCAAAAGACACTGTGACCTCTCCTCACTCACTGCACCTGGAGTCTACAGCTACTACAATAGTTTTGGAAGGAACGGTAGTGATGGACACCTGGACAATCTTCCACATGCCATGTGCCTACTCTTCTGGTTTATTTATTTACATCTCCAATGGAACTCTTCCCTAGTATGAAAAGGTTACATTTTTTGTTGTTGTTTTTTTGGTTATGTAGTCCGGTTCGACTATTGTGTTTGTTTATCTGTTTGTTACACACCATAGTGTAAATATATCTTAAGAACAAAGCAGTTCACCATTTTTCATCAGCGATGAAAGGCTTTTGATTTTTATAAAAGTTAAGGAAGTTCATGTCAAGACATATTATGGGTACCAATGTTATTTTCCTTTATTCATTTGATAGATTAGTTGGCAAAAGTTCAGTTCATTGTAGTAACAGATTATGGAAGCCCATTTGCTCCACAAACAAAAAGAAGTCATAATTATGAGATAATAAAGTCCAAACTAGGAAGAGCATTTCCTGCTGAAAATGCGTTGGAATGCAAAAAAGCTGAAGCATAAAGCTGAAATATTTGAAAGGAATTGCTAAACATAGCTGAACATAGTGAAATATAGTTGAATAAAGCTTAAAAAAGCTGAATATATTTGAAAATTAAATGTATAATTGGAAAAGTTGAAAGGAAAACTGCATCATCTAAATCAGGGGTGTCAAACATACGACCCGGCCCGCCACAGTGTCCAGTCCAACAGAAGAAAAAAAAAGTTTTTTTGAAAAATTAAAATCTGCCATAGGTGGGGTTTGAACCACTGACCCTTTGCTCCTAAGGCGGAGTTGCTAACCACTTACCCACAGGCGTAGTTGGTGAGAGATCTGATATTACTGAGTGTCTACAAAACCATCCGTCAAACCTCAGAAGGTGAACATCAGTGACGCTGTTAATCCTGACGTCTATAACCAAAGTGACCTGCGCGCGCGCGCACACACACGAACGTGCACGCGACCATAATAACACGTTCACGCGCGAGCACGGCCGTTCATGTGCGCGACCCGTTCGCGTGTGCGGCCGCTTACGTGCCTGCTGCCTGTAGATGCACAGACCAAAGGGCTGCTGCTGGGGACGGACCGGCTCTCCCATTCAGTCGGACCTCAACACGTCTTATCTGTTGGATTCCTATCGACCGCAGTTTACGGCAGAAGACAAGATTTCCAACGTTTTGAGCTATAAATTATGTCCAAAGAGTATACGGTTTGGAGTAGAGAGCAAGTTTAAAATATGTGTATCGCCAAGTGCCCTCGCTCTGGAGTATTACGTCACCGCTCTGAGCTGCCCAACACACAATAATGAGAAAGGCAGAAAAGGTGCGGAAAAACTATAAAACGAAAACGCCGACAGTTAAAACAATATAGGATATATCAAAAAGATGAGTAATACAATAACAGCTAAACGTTTTGTCAACATTTTAAAGGTGGAATGGTGTCTCTAGCTGGAGGCATGACAGAGCCTTTCCCTTTTGAAGTTGAAGAGTTGAAAGCGGATTTGAAGATGTTCTTCATTGGAAACCATTCATTTTTTTTTTATAAAAAGCTGAATAATTTTAAAATTTGAGAAAATATGAAAAATGTAAAAGCGTAGATTAATAGCTGAAGGTTTTGTCAACATGTGGAATTTTAAATATTGTCTAAAGCTCAACGTATGAAGAAACTGTAAACGTTTGAAGTTGAAGATGATTTGAAGATTTCCCCATTGGGTCCCATTATAAAAAAAATCATAAAAAGCTTAATAATTTGGAAATTTGAAAAGTCAGAAATATGAAAAGTCATAGCCATCGTGTCCTTAAGTAGCTGAATATTTGAATAATTGAACTTTTTTCTGTAACTGGAAATATGAAGGACTAGTTACGGTCCAAAATACGGATGGAAGAAATAGAAGAAACAGTTTAATAAAGATTTGAAGAACAATAGTTGGAATGCTTGCAGCATTCCAACTAACTAGAAAGAGCATTTCCTGCTGAAAATGCGTTGGAATGCAAAAAGCTGAAGCTTATAGCTGAAATATTTGAAAGAAATAGCTGAATATAGCTGAACATAGTGGAATATAGCTTAAATTAGCTAAATATAGCTAAATATATTTGAAAATGAAAGAATAGCTGAATATATGTAAAAATAGCTGAATATATTAATATAGCTGAAAATAGCGGAATAGATGAATATATAAATAAATAGCAAATCATTATTGAAAATATAGAAAAGGCAAAATACCTGCTGAAAAATTTTACAGTTCAAAGTCATTTAATTGAACTGTTGAAAATCCTTGTCGTTTAAATGTATAATTGGAAAAGTTGAAAGGAAAACTGCATCATCTAAATCAGGTGTCAAACATACGACCCGGCCCGCCACAGTGTCAAGTCCAACAAAAGAAAAAAAAAAGTTTTTTTGAAAAATTTTAGCGTGCCACAGGTGGGATTTGAACCACTGACCCTTTGCTTCTTAGACGGAGTTGCTAACCACTGATCCACAGGCTCAGTTGGTGAGACAGCTGATATTATTGACTGTCTACAAAACCATCTGTCAAACCTCAGAAGGTGAACGTCAGTGACGCTGTTAATCCTGACGTCTATAACCAAAGTGACCTGCACACACGCGCGCACACACACACGCACACACACGAACGTGCACGCGACCATAATAACAAGTTAGCGCGGCCGTTCGCGCGCGCGCACGGCCGTTCACGCGCGGCCGTTAAGGCTCGGGCGCATCCGTTTACACGCGCGGCCGTTTCACGTTAGTGTGCTGCCGTTCACGCGCGTGCACGACCGTTTATGTGCGCACCCGTTCACGCGCGTGCACGTGCGCACCAGTTCGCGTGTGCGGCCGCTTACGTGCTTGCTGCCTGCAGATGCACAGACCAAAGGGCTGCTGCTGGGGACGGACCTGCTCTCCCATTCAGTCGGACCTCAACACGTCTTATCTGTTGGATTCCTATCGACCGCAGTTTACGGCAGAAGACAAGATTTCCAACGTTTTGAGCTATAAATTATGTCCAAAGAGTATACGGTTTGGAGTAGAGAGCAAGTTTAAAATATGTGTATCGCCAAGTGCTCTCGCTCTGGAGAATGACGTCACTGCTCTGAGCTGCCCAACACACAATAATGAGAAAGGCAGAAAAGGTGCGGAAAAACTATAAAACGAAAACGCCTACAGTTAAAACTCTATAGGATATATCAAAAAGATGAGTAATACAATAACAGTTAAACGTTTTGTCAACATTTTAAAGGTGGAATGGTGTCTCTAGCTGGAGGCATGACAGAGCCTTTCCCTTTTGAAGTTGAAGAGTTGAAAGCGGATTTGAAGATGTTCTTCATTGGAAACCATTCTTTTTTTTTTATAAAAAGCTGAATAATTTTGAAAATTGAGAAAATATGAAAAATGTAAAAGCGTAGATTAATAGCTAAAGGTTTTGTCAACATGTGGAATTTTAAACATTGTCTCAAGCTCAACGTATGAAGAAACTGTAAACGTTTGAAGTTGGAGATGATTTGAAGATTTCCCCATTGGGTCCCATTATAAAAAAAATCATAAAAAGCTTAATAATTTGGAAATTTGAAAAGTCAGAAATATGAAAAGTCAAAGCCATCGTCTCCTTAAGTAGCTGAATATTTGAATAATTGAACTTTTTTCTGTAACTGGGAATATGAAGGACTAGTTACGGTCCAAAATACGGATGGAAGAAATAGAAGAAGAAACAGTTTAATAAAGATTTGAAGAACAATAGTTGGAATGCTTGCAGCATTCCAACTAATAATAAGTTTAATAAAGATTTGAAGAACAATAGTTGGAATGCTTGCAGCATTCCAACTAATTATGTCCAAAGAGTATACGGTTTGGAGTAGAGAGCAAGTTTAAAATATGTGTATCGCCAAGTGCCCTCGCTCTGGAGAATGACGTCACCGCTCTGAGCTGCCCAACACACAATAATGAGAAAGGCAGAAAAGGTGCGGAAAAAACATAAAACGAAAACGCCTACAGTTAAAACACTATAGGAGATATCAAAAAGATGAGTAATACAATAACAGCTAAACGTTTTGTCAACATTTTAAAGGTGGAATGGTGTCTCTAGCTGGAGGCATGACAGAGCCTTTCCCTTTTGAAGTTGAAGAGTTGAAAGCGGATTTGAAGATGTTCTTCATTGGAAACCATTCATTTTTTTTTTTATAAAAAGCTGAATAATTTTGAAAATTGAGAAAATATGAAAAATGTAAAAGCGTAGATTAATAGCTAAAGGTTTTGTCAACATGTGAAATTTTAAATATTGTCTCAAGCTCAACGTATGAAGAAACTGTAAACGTTTGAAGTTGGAGATGATTTGAAGATTTCCCCATTGGGTCCCATTATAAAAAAAATCATAAAAAGCTTAATAATTTGGAAATTTGAAAAGTCAGAAATATGAAAAGTCATAGCCATCGTCTCCTTAAGTAGCTGAATATTTGAATAATTGAACTTTTTTCTGTAACTGGAAATATGAAGGACTAGTTACGGTCCAAAATACGGATGGAAGAAATAGAAGAAACAGTTTAATAAAGATTTGAAGAACAATAGTTGGAATGCTTGCAGCATTCCAACTAATAATAACTAGAAAGAGCATTTCCTGCTGAAAATGCATTGGAATGCAAAAAGCTGAAGCTTATAGCTGAAATATTTGAAAGAAATAGCTGAATATAGCTGAACATAGTGGAAATATAGCTTAAATTAGCTAAATATAGCTAAATATATTTGAAAATGAAAGAATAGCTGAATATATGTAAAAATAGCTGAATATATTAATATAGCTGAAAATAGCGGAATAGATGAATATATAAATAAATAGCAAATCATTATTGAAAATATAGAAAAGGCAAAATACCTGCTAAAATTTTACAGTTCAAAGTCATTTAATTGAACTGTTGAAAATTCTTGTCGTTTAAATGTATAATTGGAAAAGTTGAAAGGAAAACTGCATCATCTAAATCAGGGGTGTCAAACATACGACCCGGCCCGCCACAGTGTCCAGTCCAACAGAAGAAAAAAAAAAGTTTTTTTGAAAAATTATAACCTGCCATAGGTGGGGTTTGAACCACTGACCCTTTCGCTCCTAAAGTAGAGTTGCTAACCACTGATCCACAGGTGCAGTTGGTGAGGCACCTGATATTACTGAGTGTCTACAAAACCATCTGTTAAACCTCAGAACGTGAACGTCAGTGACGCTGTTAATCCTGACGTCTATAACCAAAGTGACCTGCACACACGCGCGCGCACACACATACACGAACGTGCACGCGACCATAATAACACGTTAACGCGGCCGTTCGCGCGCGCACGGCCGTGCACGCGCGCGGCCGTTGAGGCGCGGGCGCACTCGTTGGCGAGCGTTTACACGCGCGGCCGTTTCACGTTAGTGGGCGTTTACGTGTGCTGCCGTTCACGCGCGAGCACGGCCGTTCATGTGCGCGACCCGTTCGCGTGTGCGGCCGCTTACGTGCCTGCTGCCTGTAGATGCACAGACCAAAGGGCTGCTGCTGGGGACGGACCTGCTCTCCCATTCAGTCGGACGTCAACACGTCTTATCTGTTGGATTCCTATCGACCGCAGTTTACGGCAGAAGACAAGATTTCCAACGTTTTGAGCTATAAATTATGTCCAAAGAGTATACGGTTTGGAGTAGAGAGCAAGTTTAAAATATGTGTATCGCCAAGTGCCCTCGCTCTGGAGAATGACGTCACTGCTCTGAGCTGCCCAACACACAATAATGAGAAAGGCAGAAAAGGTGCGGAAAAACTATAAAACGAAAACGCCGACAGTTAAAACAATATAGGATATATCAAAAAGATGAGTAATACAATAACAGCTAAACGTTTTGTCAACATTTTAAAGGTGGAATGGTGTCTCTAGCTGGAGGCATGGCAGAGCCTTTACCTTTTGAAGTTGAAGAGTTGAAAGCGGATTTGAAGATGTTCTTCATCGGAAACCATTCATTTTTTTTTAATAAAAAGCTGAATAATTTTAAAATTTGAGAAAATATGAAAAATGTAAAAGCGTAGATTAATAGCTGAAGGTTCTGTCAACATGTGGAATTTTAAATATTGTCTAAAGCTCAACGTATGAAGAAACTGTAAACGTTTGAAGTTGAAGATGATTTGAAGATTTCCCCATTGGGTCCCATTATAAAAAAAATCATAAAAAGCTTAATAATTCAAAGATTTGAAAAGTCAGAAATATGAAAGGTCTCAGCCATCGTGTCCTTAGGTAACTGAATATTTTTATAATTGAACTTTTTTCTGTAGCTGAAAATATGAAAGAGTTGAAGAGGTCCAAAATACGGATGGAAGAAATATAATAATAATAATAATAATAATAATAATAAGTTTAATAAAGATTTGAAGAACAATAGTTGGAATGCTTGCAGCATTCCAACTAATAATAATAATAATAATAATAATAATAAGTTTAATAAAGATTTGAAGAACAATAGTTGGAATGCTTGCAGCATTCCAACTAATAATAATAATAATAATAATAAGTTTAATAAAGATTTGAAGAACAATAGTTGGAATGCTTGCAGCATTCCAACTAATAATAATAATAATAATAATAATAATAAGTTTAATAAAGATTTGAAGAACAATAGTTGGAATGCCAACCGAAAGTCCTTCTCCATGGCCTCCCCGAACTCTTCCCATGACCGAGTTTTAGCATCCGCTACCGCCGCAGCTGCAGCCCTCTTGGCCTGCCGGTACCCATCAGCTGCTTCAGGAGACCCCTGGGCCAACCAGGCCCGAAAGGCCTCCTTCTTCAACTTGACGGCTTCCCTCACCCCCGGTGTCCACCACCGGGTTCTCGGGTTACCGCCGCGACAGGCACCGACGACCTTCCGACCACAACTCTTGACAGCAGCTTCCACAATAGAGGCTTTGAACAAGGTCCACTCGGATTCCATGTCCCCAACCTCCCTCAGGATGCGTGAAAAGTTCTTCCGGAGGTGGGAGTTGAAGACCTTCCGGACAGGATCCTCAGCTAGACGTTCCCAGTTCACCCTCACAACACGTTTGGGCTTGCCAGGTCTTTCCAGCCGCCTCCCTTGCCATCTGATCCAACTCACCACCAGGTGGTGATCAGTTGACAGCTCTGCTCCTCTCTTTACCCGAGTGTCCAAGACATACGGCCGCAGGTCAGATGATACGATTACAAAGTCGATCATTGATCTTTGGCCTAAGGTGTTCTGGTACCAAGTACACTTATGAACCACCTTATGCTCAAACATGGTGTTTGTGATGGCCAAACCATGGCTAGCACAGAAGTCCAACAACAGAACACCGTTCGGGTTCAGATCGGGCAAGCCGTTCCTCCCAATCACCCCCCGCCAAGTTTCACTGTCATTACCCACGTGACCGTTGAAGTCTCCCAGGAGAACTATAGAGTCGGCAGGAGGCGCCCTCTCCAGGACCCCTCCAACCGACTCCAAGAAGGCCGGATACTCCGAGCTGCTGTTCGGTGCATAAGCACAAACAACAGTCAGAGCCTTACTCCCCGCAACCCGAAGGCGCAGGGAGGCGACCCTCTCGTTCACCGGAAAAAACTCCAACATAGCGGCGCTCAGCCGGGGACTCGTGAGTATCCCCACACCCGCCCGGCGCCTCTCTCCCTGGGCAACTCCAGAAAAGGACAAA
>NW_027175931.1:14324122-14359122 GCF_023055335.1 Clinocottus analis | reverse complement strand
ACTCTGATTCTTGTGATTTGGTCATACGATAATTGGGTTACACGTTGTTTTATGCATGAAAACACAGTATCGTACATTTTTGGCCAGGTTTTCATATAAGGGATGGTTTGTGATTGCCTTTTGCCACATGATTTAAGCACACCACGGCCCACCCAAAACATAGCAAAATGGGCCCAAAGTGGGGCTACATCGGACTTCAGACAAACTTGTATAATTGGAGTTACAAACATTGCATTTAGCTTGCTTTCATTGGCCGCGTTTCCCAGATTTGATCGTTCTTAAGGACTTAAGAAGGCGCGAAAGAAGGGTTCGGCTAAGAAGGACCCCTAAGATAGGAGTGTTTCCCAGACGCGTTCTTAACTTCCTTCATAAGATCTCGCCAAAGAAGCTTCTTAAGACGGTCTTAGGGGGAGCTGTCCACCGCCGTGTTGCTGAAACTAAATCAATCGATGCCAGGCAAATCGATCACCCACCACTTTATTAGCGCATAAATCACACACAACGCGCTGTGGTCCCCACACACATGTACGCTACGGGCGCGTGTCTGTGTGCCATCCATGACACCAATCACCCGGGGGATTCCAGCCATGGCATGAAATTCACGGTGGACCTGGCGGACCTCATCCCGTATAGTGTGTTAGCGTGAAAAATTATTGGAAGCCTGGTGTCGCCTCCAGAACAATTCAGTTCGACAACTTCTCTTTTTCGTAATTTATTTCCTCGATCACAAGTAAAGTACCAAGCTCTGCAGTTGCAAAGGCAGAGAGTCGTCCACTCAACGCAGGTTGACCGTCTAAAACAACACCCCTAACAGCCGGAAGTTCGGCTCTTTAATACACGGTTTTCCGTCACCAACATATCATAAGAAAAATAACATTTAATTGGCTCTAAACTATCAAGAGGAGGAGAATCCTGTGTTCTCATCTCTTCTCACAGAAAGGAACGTGCAACGTCCAGTCTGCTTCTCTCTAATGTCAATATACTGATAAAAGGGTGTGGGTGTTGAGGATTGCAGGCGTGTGACCAAAGTTCCCTTAGGAATCTAACATTTCTACACACAACTACAGCTGCATAGCTGTGTTGTACTGACCTCACTAACCTAACATGAACTTCACTAGACATGAATATGAAAAGCATCTACAGGAATTTTAGATTTATATTATCAAGTGGACATTCTGATGTGTGGCCGGGCATGGCGCAGGAGGATCGGTGTCACGGCTGCCACACTCAGTGAAACCGATGCCTTGCTGAGGCCGGTGCCGTCCCCCACCACCTCCAGGAAGCTCCCCACTCCGTAAAAACACAGTGCGACCAGGAGCTGCACCTCCGGGCTGAGGGCAACATTGCAGCGGGTTGGCCTCTGGATGTGCGGTGACACTCGCGTGACGAGCCGGTCCGACAGCACATTGAGTGGGGAGAAGTGCTGACACACACATGGATCTATGTAAACTATCTGGCTTTGCGCACGGCGACGCTGTTGGTTAGCAGCGAGAATATGCCGTATTGCAGCCGTAGTGTCTCTCACGCGTGGACTTCAGCAACGCCTTTACACGCTGAGCCTCTCTTGATGAGGTTCCAGCCGTGTTCAATTACACCTGTCAGTTTCCCGGATATTTTTGAAATACCACAGACTTGTTGATGTTTTTATTGCTAATATAAACTCATATGCAGATGCCGAATGTGTGTTGAACGTAATGAGTGATAGTAATGATGATTCATTTTATTTATGTATCTCCAGGAACGCATGGGCAATTCTTTATTTTAATATCGTTATTTTTCTTTTCATGCTGTTTTTCATGCGTCACTGTCCTGCAGCTGTGGGCGAACATTCATCATTACGCATGGTTTTAGTATTCCTTTGAGTGTCAGATATAACTTTCCCTGACGTGGCTGCAGTGAGCGTTTGTCGCTAAGAAGGCTGTTAAGAGTGGGTCAAACTAATCTTACATTTCCTTCTTAGTGAAAGAGCGTCTTAAGCTAAGAACGAATCTGGGAAACACCTTTTTTCACAGCGAGCGCTCCTAAGACGCTCTTAGCGCTGAAGAGCGTCTTAGCGAATCTGGGGAAAGCGGCCAATGTCAGGGACGCCTTTACCACCCTTCTCTAGAGATGTACATTATTTGCTGTTTTATTTTCTCGTGTTTCCCTCTCCATATGCATTGAAAAACTACTTTTCTAAGTGTCATCATGAATCTGTGTGGGATTGGAAAGGTTGTTGCTAGGTATGTCAAAGAGGCAAGGATTTCTGCTTTTATTACCAGGACTTTCCGAGCCATTGTAAGATCTCTGTCCTGCCATTGGAGGAGCTTTCCCCTAATTTGGGGTAATTTGGACTACCAATTGATGTTTTCCATTTCCTTGATTATTTGCACTCCTAAGATTTTGATTTTATCTTTTTTTTGTATGAGGCCTAGGTGTTCTGCTAGCTCTCTCCAGTTTAAGTAGAGTATTTCACTTTTTGCTTCATCAATTTTTGTGCCAGCTGCTGCAAAATTGTCACAAATCAACAAGGTGTCTCTTACTAATCCATCGTCTGTGAGCGTCTGTGTTAGGCCGTCCATATACAGACTAGGTTTTGCCTCTTTACCTGCTGCCCCTGGGATTGGGAGTCCTCTGATGTTTTTTGGCTGCCTTAAAACATATGCAAGGGGCACAATTGCAAGGATGAACAAGGCGGGGGATAGTGGGCAGCCTTGTCCATCACTGGATCTTACTTTGAAAGGTGCTGTATTTTTTCCATTTACGGAGACTGTGCTAGTAATGTCAGTGTAAAGCAAGTCTACCCATCTTCCAAAATGATTGCCAAAATTATGTTGGAACAGAATAGCTTTAAAATATTGGTGACTAATACTATCAAAGGCCTTCTCCAAGTCCAGCCCTAAGATGCAGAGTGTTTGCCCAGGTTATGATCCTGGGCAAACAGGTAAGAATCTCTCACGAGGACTAGGTTGTCAGACATGGATCGACCTTGGACTCCACATGTTTGGTCTATACTCACCAACTGATCAATTATCAGTTGCATTCTAAAGAAAAGTGCCTTTGACAGGATTTTAACATCCACTCGTAGTAAAGTCAACAGCCTACAGTTTTTCAGGTCCTTCTTAACTCCTTTTTTAAAAAGGGAGATGGAACCTGTTCTTAAAGAAGTGGGAGAGCACCTTTAGAGAAACTTTCCTTGAATATTTGCAACAAAGGGGCTTTAAGCTGGTCCCAAAAAGGTGCTACAAAACTCTTTTGGTAAACCCTCCAAACCTGGAGCTCTATTACCCTGCATGCTCTGCATAGCTTTGGTTCGCACACTAATTGTCAAATCTCCTTCGAGAAGTTATTTATCTGTGTTGTTCAGTTTTGTGGATAAATGCGATGAAAAGAAGCTGGTTGCCTGCTCACATCTAGCTCTGTCTTAGTAAAGCTCAGAGTAGAAGGAGTTGACAACACCAGATATACCTTGGGGATCGTTGATTAAGTTTATCTCTGTACCTTGTCACCACCTCTTTGTTGTCTAGTAGGCTTGTGTTAAGTTTCCAGTTGCCTGGACCCGCAGGTGAGTTTGCGGTGGTCTGAGAAGGGGACTGGTACAGTTGGTGTTTATAACTCTAATTTTGGTTCCATTCCCTTCTAAATCTACCAACAGAAGTCTACCATCTATAAACTTCTCAACCTTCTGAATGTGAAATTGTTGGCCGTTGAAAAGAATTGCCACACCAGAGGCTCTGTTTTTATTGTCTCCTGACCATACTGACTGTCCAAATGCCCATCTGTTTTCATATAGTTCCTAATTCTCTTTGAAGCTAATAGAGCACTCCTGGAGTAGAAAAATGTCACCGCCATTTCTGTGCAGAAAACTGAAAACGGACTGACACTTAATGGGATCATTGAGGCCTCTAGTGTTAATAGTTACAACCTTAAGGGATGGCATTACTGTTTTTTGAGGGATATCAGCAGTCTACCGAAGAGCTTCAAACCATAGGGGAGAGGGTTTTCCTTTTTGTTCTTCTTCCTTTGGAAATTATAACTTTCCTCTTACCCCCCTGCAGCACAACTCATTTGGGTGGTAATTGAGAAAGCAGACAAGCACTGGGGGTCTAGGTAGGAGGAAGAGGTAGACAAAGTGGGCTTAAATGGACGAATCCCATGATGTTATTTGTCAGGAAGGGGGGAAGATGTGGGAGGAGCCTCCCTCTCCCCAGATATAGTCTGGTTGATTTCTTGACAAGGGGCACTGGCTGTACAGCCGTGGCGTGTCGAGTCTGCAAACATAAGGTACAGTAGGTCTCTACATTTCCTGGCTGAAGAGAGACCCTTTGTTATTAAGGTCAGCGCTGCTTGTCCGGCTGGTAGGTCCGCCTGGGACTGTTGTATTTCCGTTTTGTAATTGATCAGGTTGTTCATGGGTGGCGGTCTGAGAGGGCTGAGCATTAACCTTTGTTGTGGCATCAGAGTTGGAGCTCCAGGTCTCTTGCGTTTGGCTTCTATGGTCCTGCGGAGCCTGAAGATCTGCGGTGCCGGGAAGCACGTTCTGACAACGTCCAGTGGAGATTAGTGTAGTCTCCTCCTATCCGGAGTTTTTTTGATCCCGTGGAGGATTGGGTGCCTGATGTTTACCCTCAGCTGGTGGTTTAGGTTGGTCGGAGGCAAAGGGGTCTGGTTGCTGCTGGTCATGGGGTCTTTGTTCGTTCTGATTAGAGGGTTCTGCCTCGGTGTCTGTTCTGTCTTGCTCCTTTTTGCCATTGGAGTGTTCCTCTGTTGGTGGAGGTTCAGGGTGTTCAAAACTTTGGTTATGACCTCTGGCTTGGTTAGCATACAATTCAGGGCAACCCTTGAATGGGTGAGTGTTTGATCCACAAAGGTTGCAAATCATTGGCTGGTCACAGTCTTTGGTAATGTGGCTAGTGCTCTTGCAATTCCTGCAGAAGGTTGTGTTGCAATTGGCTACAAGGTGAGTTGAGGAGCCACACTTCCTGCAAGTTTTTGGCTGTCCGGCATAGAAAATATGACCCCTAATTGATCCCAGCTGGATACTGTAGGGAAGGTGTTGGAGTATCCCAGAGCCCCTGCCTCTCCTCAGTCGCACAAAGAAGCGTCTGGCCCCAGTTCTGATGCCATCTTCATCTTTTAGCTCCATGCTCCGTAAAACAGAGCATTGGAAGGATAACCATGTGCTAAAGTCTTCAGTCGTTACCTTTTCAGAATACATAACAGCAACTGCTTTCGATTCGCGTTCGGAGAGAGGGATGAGTCGCACTTTCAAGTCTCGGGTTGTTGTTCTTTTTCTGATTGAAGCGCTCAAGGCATTGCTCAAACAAGGTGTAGGCAGTAAAAAGTACCTCAAAAGTTCTCCTTTCAGGCAATGCAAAAACATAGTCCAGCTGGGAAGGGCTAAAACCCAACTCCTTTTGGATGATATGCCGACTAACTCAGAGAGATTTCAGGTAATTTTCTAGATTGTATATAATTTCTTAAATTCACTTTTTAAAGTCACTTGCATATGATACATACCCATGTGTTTTACATCTAAAATTGCAGAACAGTCTCAGCTCTGTATATAATGATGCACTATTGTCCTAAGGCACAAGTGTAATGTTATAATCTGGTCCTAAAGCTGAATATATATATATATATATATATATATATATATATATATATATATATATATATATATATATACACATACTATTTTTGAAATTCTTCATATCTCTTGTGAAAACATACCATAAAACATACCAAGAAATGAAGCTGACATTACTCATCTGTCAGAACCACTATCGGTGTTTGACACGCTTTAATCTGTCGTGGCTCGCGGGGACGCTGGCGAATTTAACACCGCTCCGTTAGACGCAGTTTGAGTTTTTGTTTTGTTTTTCTGCAGTTTTTGTCTAAAGTTTATGCCATTTTTATAGTCCACTTACTTCGGTTCTTGTTGTTCATTTGGCGGTGTGGTCATGTTTTGTGACTAGCTTGCTGACTAGCTGTCTGTCTCCCGCTAGCCGGCGGCTACTGACGAGCTAGCCGGCTCCCTCCCGCCCCCCCTGGATACTCTTGCCTGGATGGCCTCCCAACTGTCCTGCTCTGACAACACCTCAGACTTGTCATCACATCCCCGGCTGCCATGGTCCTACAATATTCCACATCGCAACTCCGCAGACTCAACAACTTCTCCGCTCCTCCGTTCATTACAACCATCGCAGCACTCGGACTCCTTCGCCGTTACATCCACCGAGCCTCCCGCAGAAAGTTTATTTACCCAGCCTGTTCAATCCACTAATTTCATCCCCTCCCTCTGGTCTGCACAGCGTATCGCCGCTCCTCCTGCACGTCGCCACCGTAACAACCTGTGCGAGCGAGCTGCCTGGCTCTGGTCAGCTGAGCATATCGCTGATACTCCTGCATGTCAACACAACAACCTGTACTGGCGAGCTGCCTGGCTCCGCCCCCTTACCAAAGCTCCCCAGCGTGTCAAAATTCATCCTCACCTCAAGATTGCTCTGTTCAACACCTGATCCCTCAACAATAAGGGCTTTGTACTTAATGAATTCACAACTGACAATAATCTGGACTTTCTCTGTCTAACGGAAACATGGCAAAATCAACAAGACTATTTTTCACTAAATCAAACCACACCCCCTGGATACTCTTACATGGACAAGCCATGCCAGCATGGGCGAGGTGGTGGATTAGCCACAATTTTTCGCAAAGACATTTCGACAAGTACAATAACCATCCCGGCTCCCTCCTCATTTGAACACCTTGTTTTTAAACTGTCTGGTTCCAAACCCTTGGTTACTGCAGTCATCTACCGCCCCCCCCAAAACCTAACCCTGCTTTCCCCACTGATCTGTCTGAATTCCTCACACAACTTTGTGCCATCTCTCCATGCATTCTGCTACTCAAAGTCTTCAACATACATGTTGACTCTCCAAACTCCGCAAGCTCCACCGAACTTCTGGACATCTTCAACTATTTCAACATCACCCAACATGTCGACTTTCCCACCCACAAAAAGGACACACTCTTGACCTGATCTGCACTTCCGGCATTACCATCACCAATCTCGCCAGCATTGACCTCACCATCTCTGACCACCTGGCTCTGACCCTGGACATTGACATCCTCACCCCCCCCCATGTTAAACAGAGCCGTACCATAACCTTCCGGAACACCAAGTCGATCAACCCCCTCTTGCTCTCCTCCTCCTTGGCTACCATCGTCTCTGCCTCTGCCCTCATTACAACTGCCTCCCGCACCGCCCTGGTTAACTACTATAATGATACACTCTCCTCCTGTTTTGATCTCATCGCCCCCAAAAAATCAAAACTTGTCTCTTTTACTCACTCCGCCCCCTGGTACACTGACGAACTCCGCCATCTGAAAGTGCAGGGCCGTCAACTAAAACGCCTAGCAAAGAAAACCGGACTCACTGTACACCAAGATGCCTATAAACTTCACCAACAACTATACAAAGATGCCCTCAACAACGCTCGCTCCTCCCACTATTCCTCCATCATCCAATCTGGCTCCAACAACCCCAAAACACTTTTCTCCACCATCAGCAAACTCCTCAAGCCCATGGACACCATCTCCACCTCCTTCACCACCAGCAAATGCAACTAATTTCTCTCTTTCTTCAATGACAAAATAATTTCTATATACAACCAGTTGGCGACCTCCTCCACTCCAACAACCTCGCCCCTAGCCCTCAACATGACCCTCCTTTACCCCCCAGCCACTCACTCTCATCATTCAGATCAATTACTGAAATGGACCTCTGCTCCATAGTCTCTAGCATGAAGACCTCCACCTGTGCCCTTGACCCCCTCCCCTCTAACTTAGTCAAAGCCTGCCGCCCCTCACTCTCTCCTCTCATCACAAACATCATCAACTCCTCACTGTCCCAACAACTACCAGCCCATCTCTAATCTCCCCTACCTGTCCAAAATCCTTGAAAGATCTGTTGCATCTCAACTCAAATCCCACCTCAATCTCAATAATCTCTACGAACCCATCCAATCCGGCTTCCGTTCAAAACACAGCACTGAAACCGCCCTACTGAAAATCACCAATGACATACTTCTCTCTGCTGACTCTGGCTTCCTCACCATCCTCATCCTCCTTGACCTCAGCGCCGCCTTTGAGACCATCAACCACTCTATCCTCCTCTCCCGTCTCCAGCACTCCCTTGGCATAACCGGCACTGCCCTCTTCTGGTTCACCTCCTATCTCTCAGACCGACATCAATTCATTGCCATTAACAACTGTAAATCCTCCACCTCCCATGGTGTCCCCCAAGGTTCCGTCCTTGGTCCCCTCCTCTTCATCATCTACATCCTTCCCCTTGGACAAATCATCCAGAGAGAGAGAGAGAGAGAGAGAGGGAGAGGGAGAGGGAGAGAGAGGGAGAGAGAGGCCAATGTCTGCTGTCTTGGCCATTAGTTAATTTACTTATTTTTGTGTAGGTAATATGTTGTTATAATATGTAATATGTTTAAACTTAATTAAATTACCTATACAAGTAGTTATGTCTCGTATTAATTTGCCCTGTTATTGACGTGCCTATTGCGCACTGCGCATGCGCAACCAGAAATTCGAATATATTCGAATATACGTGTTTTTTTAAAGCGAATATTCGAATGTCATTTTTGAGCAATTTTGACAATTTTGGTCTGCGTTGTTCTGTGAGGCTGGTTTGACGCATTCCTCTTGAATGCCCCTCGCCAATCAACATGCTATGCGTTGAGATGTTTAGCCTGGTTGTGCTGGTGAAACGACAACGTCTTCCCGCAGAGTGAACATCTGACATCTACGTCTGACTGCATTAGAACGGGTATAGTTGAATTTCCGCTCTAATGTGTGTGTGTATATGTATGTATGAGTATATATATATATGTATGTGTAATATTTATATATATATGTATATATATATATGTATATATATATACGTATGTATATATATGTATATATATATACGTATATATATATATATATGTATATATGTATATATATATATATATGTATATATGTATATATATATATGTATATATATATGTATATATATATGTATATATATGTATGTATATATATATATATATATATATATATATATATATGTATATATATATATATATATATATATATATATATATATATATATATATGTATATATATATATATATATATATATATATATATGTATATATATATATGTATATATATATATATATATATATATATATATATATATATTACATATATATACACTTCCGTTCAAAAGTTTGGGGTCACATTGAAATGTCCTTATTTTTGAAGGAAAAGCACTGTACTTTTTAATGAAGATAACTTTAAACTAGTCTTAACTTTAAAGAAATACACTCTATACATTGCTAATGTGGAAAATGACTATTCTAGCTGCAAATGTCTGGTTTTTGGTGCAATATCTACAGTACATAGGTGTATATGTAACGGACGTGTTCAGGACAGAAGAAGTCGGCTCCGTTGAATTTTTCCAGCACTTGTTTATTTTTCTGCAGAAGACAACACACATACATTTCCTTCCAGTCTGTCTCCGCACATGAACCTCCTTCAACGGTAACTCACTTTTGTGCAAGTAAGACGGAACTACCGTAAAATAACAAAAGAGAACACATACCTGCAGAAGACAACACACATACATTTCCTTCCAGTCTGTCTCCGCACATGAACCTCCTAAACACACAGAACAACGTATACAGGGAAAATATATGACAAGGCGGCCGGATATGGACAGTACAATTGGCGCCAAATAAAAACACCCACAAAGCACGCATTTCTACCGACCAAACTATCAACCCAACAGCTGGACACCGCGAGCGCATCAGCGACCATCACCGTGTACAACAAACGGTTACATTTCAGAAGAATAAAACAAAACAGTGCGACATATTCTCCCTACGTCTTACCTTCAACGGTAACTCACTTTTGTGAAAGTAAGACGGAACTACGGGAGCCTAGGAGGTGCGGAAAAGGCAAAACGCAACCTCCGCAGGAAACAGACTCAACTTTTCAAAATAAAATTCATACACACTCAACAAGATTGTTGAATAACAAACAAAAATAAAACACATTGAAAATAGGAAATGACAGTGTGTTTTTAACTCCGTTACATATAGAGGCCCATTTCCAGCAACTATCACTCCAGTGTTCTAATGGTACAATGTGTTTGCTCATTGGCTCAGAAGGCTAATTGATGATTAGAAAACCCTTGTGCAATCATGTTCACACATCTAAAAACAGTTTAGCGCGTTACAGAAGCTACAAAACTGACCTTCCTTTGAGCAGATTGAGTTTCTGGAGCATCACATTTGTGGGGTCAATTAAACGCTCAAAATGGCCAGAAAAAGAGAACTTTCATCTGAAACTCGACAGTCTATTCTTGTTCTTAGAAATGAAGGCTATTCCATGCGAGACATTGCTAAGAAATTGAAGATTTCCTACAACGGTGTGTACTACTCCCTTCAGAGGACAGCACAAACAGGCTCTAACCAGAGTAGAAAAAGAAGTGGGAGGCCGCGTTGCACAACTAAGCAAGAAGATAAGCACATTAGAGTCTCTAGTTTGAGAAACAGACGCCTCACAGGTCCCCAACTGGCATCTTCATTAAATAGCACCCGCAAAACACCAGTGTCAACATCTACAGTGAATAGGCGGCTGCGGGATGCTGGGCTTCAGGGCAGAGTGGCAAAGAAAAAGCCATATCTGAGACTAGCCAATAAAAGAAAAAGATTAAGATGGGCAAAAGAACACAGACATTGGACAGAGGAAGACTGGAAAAAAGTGTTGTGGACGGATGAATCCAAGTTTGAGGTGTTTGGATCACAAAGAAGAACGTTTGTGAGACGCAGAACAAATGAAAAGATGCTGGAAGAATGCCTGACGCCATCTGTTAAGCATGGTGGAGGTAATGTGATGGTCTGGGGTTGCTTTGGTGCTGGTAAGGTGGGAGATTTGTACAGGGTAAAAGGGATTCTAAATAAGGAAGGCTATCACTCCATTTTGCAACGCCATGCCATACTCAGTGGACAGCGCTTGATTGGAGCCAATTTCATCTTACAACAGGACAAAGACCCTAAACACACCTCCAAATTGTGCAAGAACTATTTAGAGCAGAAGCAGGCAGCTGGTATTCTATCGGTAATGGAGTGGCCAGCGCAGTCACCAGATCTGAACCCCATTGAGCTGTTGTGGGAGCAGCTTGACCGTATGGTACGCAAGAAGTGCCCATCCAACCAATCCAACTTGTGGGAGCTGCTTCTAGAAGCGTGGGGTGCAATTTCTCCAGATTACCTCAAGAAATTAACAGCAAGAATGCCAAAGGTCTGCAATGCTGTAATTGCTGCAAATGGAGGATTCTTTGACGAAAGCAAAGTTTGATGTAAAAACAATCTTATTTCAAATACAAATCATTATTTCTAACCTTGTCAATGTCTTGACTCTATTTTCTATTCATTTCACAACGTATGGTGGTGAATAAGTGTGACTTCATGGAAAACACAAAATTCTTTGGGTGACCCCAAACTTTTGAACGGTAGTGTATATATATAGATGTGTATGTGTATATATGTATATATATATGTATGTATATATGTGTGTATATATATATATATATATATATATATATATATATATATATATATATATATATATATATATATATATATGTGTGTGTGTATGTATACCTATTGCGCACTGGCATGCGCAACCACAAATTCGAATATACATGTTTTTTTAAAGCGAATATTCAAATGTCATTTTTGAGCAATTTTGACAGCCCTAGTCTGATGGGCCAGTATTGTGCCATTTGCATGTCCACCTGTTTTTTGTGGTGTGGCCAGCCTTTTCTGTGTGTGCTTTGCAGAAGTTGCAGGGTGTCGTCTTTCTGTGTCTCACCTTTTAGCTTTTCTAGTGACTCTGTGGACTCCAAGGCATATATCACTTTATCATCAGCCATGTCGTCGTCTGATGTATCTTGGTCCTGTATGACTGCTCGGGACAGCGTATCTGTAATCAGCATCTCTTTACCTGGCTTGTAGATGACATTCAGGTCATATCGCTGTAGCTGCAGTAGCATGCTTTGTAGTCTGAATGTTGTTGCGCCCAAGGGCTTTCTCAGTATGTTCTCAAGTGGTGTATGGTCTGACTGGACATCAACTATCATGCCATAGGCGTAATGATGAAACTTTTTGATGGCAAACACGATGGCCAAGAGCTTTTTTTCTATCTGAGCATAATTCTGCTCCGATTCAGTAAATGCTCTTGATGCATAGGCTATTGGGTGTCCATCTTGAAGCAGACACGCTCCCAGCCCATCTTTGGATGCATCAGCCTGTATAACAAGCTGTTTCCTTGGATCAAAAAAACTTGAGCACAGGTGCATCGGTAAGGGCCTCTTTGAGTCTCTCAATGGCCTCATCATGTTGGTGTTGCCATAGCACACCCTGTCTTTGCGCAGCAGCTGTCTCAAAGGCACTGTGAGGATGGCCTTACCTGGAATGTATTGAGCAAGATATTTTATCATGCCCAACATTTGCTATAGCCCTGCATTTTCCTCAGATGATGGCATCGCTGGGATGGCTTTTATTTTTGTGTTGTCCACCTTTACTCCTTCTGCAGTGACCACATGCCCCATGTACTTGACACTGTCCACTTTGAATTGTATCTTTTCTTTGTTGAATTTTAAGTTTGCTTTTTTTGCTTGCGTTACCTTTTGTAGTATTTCATCATGTTCCACTTCTGTGGATGCTGCGATGATCATATAATCTGCTATGATATGGACTCCCTGAATGTCACAGTTGCGCTGCTGGAAAACTTCACTTGCTGACTTGATTCCAAAAGGCATACGTTTGAATCTGTATCTCCCCCACGGAGTGTTGAAAGTGCACAGCCGCAATGATGCCTCGTCAAGCTTCACCTGCCAATAACCATCTTTCTCATCAAGCACAGAAAATATTTTCTCACTAGCAAGTTTACTCAGCACTTCATCAGTCGTGGGAATGGAGTAATACTGTCTCAGGATCGCTTTATTTAAGTCACTAGGATCCAGACAGAGCCGTAGCTTGCTTTTGTCTTTCTTTTCAGTGACTACCAGGCTGTTTATCCATGATGTGGGCTCAGTCACTTTTGCAATCACATCAGCTTGCAGCAGACTATCAAGTGAAGCTTTCAGTTTGTCCATAATTGCAAATGGTATTTTTCTACATCCATGTATGACTGCTGTGACGTTGGGGTCTGTGTGAATGTGATATTCTCCATCAAACTCACCAAGTTCATTGAAGGCTGATGGGTGTTTTGATATAAGTTCTTCCTTTGTCGCTGAATGTTTCACAGCCAATGTGTCGATGTCCACTCTTGTGATCAGGCTGAGCTTTTCACAAGCCTCCCTGCCGAGGATGGGTACGGTGAAGTGCCTTGACACATAAAATGTGAGGTCTGCCTGGGCCTTTGACGCCGAACATGTGAGCATCCCTTCAGACTACAACCTCGCCCCTATGCTATCAGCACTGTTTTCGTGGGTTTCAAAGAAAACTTTCCACTCTTCTCCCATCTGGTCTTCCTCGCCATGGAGTTGAATACCTGAAGTGGCCTCTGCTCCTGTATTCAGTTTTAACTGGACAGGCAACTTTTATGCTTGAAAACCAGGACTTGTATTTTTTGGATTGTGGTTGGTCAAGTCTCATTGTGCCAAAAAGCATTCCATCTAATTCTGTGTCTAGTTCATGCACTGTTTTCCGTGTCTGTGTCTTACCTGTCTTGCATATTTTTGCATCATGGTTTTGCTTACCGCATTTGTTGCATTTGTCGCTAGTTTTGAAAAGAAGTACGAAGCGCAGAATCCGGCGTAAAATTCCATGTATGTAAGAAGGTACATGGCCATTAAAGCTGATTCTGATTCGATGTTGCTCTATATGCAGGACATTAGGATACACGCCACCGAACAGCTGTGTGGCGGGAGGGCGTGACTTAAGACGAAATGAGTCAATGCCTAACACTTGAGAGCCCTGTAACTCTGATCAAAACATAAACTATGGATTATTAAATCACTTCAAAAAATTTAACCGATTAAAAATGTTGTGGTAGTGGGGTGGGGTTGCGCTCAGCTGCGGAGGGGACGGAGCGAGTGAGTGGTTCAGGGAATAGGTGCGTGGTATGAGCGGTAATCTACCTCAGCTGTGCCTAATCTGTGTCTTGTGTCTCTCCCCATTATAATAAGCCGTAGTAGCGGCAGTGTAACGGGAGTGGGACGCAGCGTCGACACGCCAGAAAACGGCAGAGACATTGAGTGTCCTCAGAGGGAGTGCACCAAAATAAAGAACATTAATAACCAAGCTGGTATTGTGTTGCCCTCTTTTGTGCCTGTCGGGACTCACAAAGTAACACGGACTCGTTACAAATGTATTAACCTACAATGTATGTTTTGTATACCATTTTCTCCGGAGCTTATATATATGTACTTTAATACTACAAGAGGGTGCCCCATTTCGCATTGTTTTTTTCACATCAGTTAACTGTACTGGTTATTCAGAACTGTTTTATAATGTTAAACACAAACATATGTCAGTGTCAGCTGACACTGACGATCCGACTTAGTGTAGACCGGACCCGGCGCAACGCGGGCTGTTACCGTCCCGGACCTGGCGGGACGAGGGCTGTTACTGTCCCCGGTGCGTAGCGGGCCGTTTCCGGCACATCAACCTCACACCGGCGACCAAGCGATCTTCAGACCGGCCCCGTTACCGGTCTCACACCGGCCCTTTTCTTTTCCTCAGCAGAGTTTAGAAGTTTAAATATGCATAAATTCAGCGGGAAAGCAAGAAAACAATAACACAAGCACACGATTCTAAACGTATTTGTAATAAACAATAAAACTAAAATACGCGTATAATCAACGTATTTGTAATACAACAAACACCAATGTAATCAGAGAGAAAATACATTTCTGGTGAACGTAATTGAAAATACGTTTTAGTTCTGGGGGAACGTAGTTTGGAGGAGACAGGGTTGGCCACGGAGGTTGGGATCTGCTTCTCCTCTTTATTGAGAAATTCACAAAGATTGTCCAAGGACTTGTAGTTGTTCTGAACTACTCTTCTGTCCAACACTTCCAGATTCCTTATTGTGGCTTCTATCTTACTTTGGACATGAAACATGGTCACTGCTTTTCCTTGGAGAAATAGATTAAGTCCATTTAAGAACCCAAAAATGTCGGCCAAATACGCCAACCTTCAAAGTCACTGGAAGTCAAAGAATTGGTCTGACAGTTCAAACCGGGAGTTCACACAAAATGTCCTGACTTTGTCACGCAGTTCAAAAAGTCACTGAGCACCTTACCAGTAAAGCCACCGGACTTCAGTGTGCAGGAGAAGATGCTAGTGGTCGCTTCCCATCACTGCGCATAATATGGCAAACGGGTGCAGTGGACGACTTTTGATTAAATTTACTGTTCTCACTGCTTTATCCAAAACCGCCTTTTATTTCGCAGGCATCGTCTTTGTTGCCAATGTAAGCTATTGTATTGTGTTTCCGGGGCTTTTATTTTGAAGGAAGAAAACAGAAGAAGAGGTGTGGAGAAATGTTGGTGGTGAAAAAGGGAAGACATTAATAAAGAAGTTGCCGGCTTGGCTGAAGAACGATCGTGTTATTATTTTATTAGTACCACACAGCAAAATGAACCCTCTGTTACACCAGTAAAAGAATTACACGTAATTTAAATCATAAATATTTTTCTATTAATTTCAAACTTTTCAAAATTGAAAATTAAAAATGTTCTATTTATTTATAAATGACCTCTCGCGGCCCACACTTTGGGATTTGCTGATATAATATATGGATATATTACATATCATATATCATAGATATATTATGTATAATGGATCGGAACCGGAGCATTGCGGTTGTGATAGCAGTCGGCTATCTCTATCAAGATGCCGAAGAGGAGGCGGCCGAATTCAGGAGGCGGATCCAGGAAAGAGCCACCGCGGTGCATTGGGGGGCGGAGAGGAGATGTGTTTTAATAGCATGTCTCTATTGCTTTGTAAGTCTGTATTAACATTACGCTTCTTGTTAACCTGACTACCTATTGTTCTTCTTTGTAACCCATCCTCCAACTTATAGATAGACTTGACAGTTTACTTTGTACACCCAAAGAAACATTAATGTAGTTTAATATTGTATAAAACTTATTGTTTTAGGGACATGATCATTCAGTTTAATGTAGATTATGCTGCTGTTGTAAGGTACTAATTATACAGGGAGCCGTATCTAATATCTATTCTCTTTCATATTGGATGAAGGAAATAGCTAAAAGAAACTCGATTACATAGAAAATACCTTTAAATTAAAACACTTGTCCTGTTAACATGTCTTGTATGACTGTTGTAATAAAATATAATCTATATAGGCCTGGTAGAGGTTTGTTACAGTAACATAACATTATTTAAATATTAATCCATTAGCCTATATTCCACACACACGCCTACCATTTGTCTTCTGAGGTTGATCATCAGTGCAATTGTCCTTGTACAGTTAGATACACAAACACTACTACACATTAAACTAAAGCAACTGAACCTCATCTGTGTCTGGTACATTAATCATGAACGAGGACAGACACAAACAGAATATTCATGTCTACAATACAGAGATCATGCAGGCTCCAGTGACTTTTGGACTCCGGTGAGAAAGGTGTGTGTTACTACACTAAAACACATAGAAAAATACATATTTAAAAATACATACAAAAATACATATTTTTTTTACATTTTCCATTTTGAATTTACATTTAATTTAAACCAACCCCCTGAATACACTGCATTTAATTTAATTTCAGTTTGCATTTAATTTAACCTCCGAATAATACACTGCTGTGTTTGCTTGTTGTGTATGTTTTGCACATGTGTATGTGTGTATGTGTATATGTATGCATGTGTGTATATGTGTATGTATATATGTACGCGTACATGTATGTATGTATGCATGTGTGTATGTATGTGTACATGTATATATGTATGCATGTGTGTATGTATTTGTACATGTATGTATGTATGCATGTGTGTATGTATGTATGTATATATGTATGTGTACATGTATGTATGTGTATGTATGTATACGTGTATACGTGTGTGTATGTGTATGTATGTGTATATATATATGTATATGTGTGTATATATATATATGTATGTATATGTATATGTATGTATGTGTGTGGGCCACGGGTAGGTGTGTAATATATGTATATGTATGTATGTGTGTATGTATGTGTGTACGTATGTGTGTACGTATATGTGTATGTATATGTGTATATATATATATATATGTATATATATATATACATATATATATGTATATATATATGTATATATATATATGTATATGTATATATATATATATGTATATATATATGTATATATATATATGTATATGTATATATATGTATATATATATATATATATATGTATGTATTCATTTCGCTTGCTTGCATGTATATATATATATATATATATATGTATATATATATATATATATATATATATATATATATATATGTATATATATATTTATACTTATTTCTTACTTATGTATATATCTGTTACCCCTGTTCCTGTTATTCTTTATTTTATTTTATCTGTGTGTTTAGCTTAGCTTATTGCATTGGGATGCTGCTAGTATGACAAAAAAAATTCTCCTTGGAGATTAATAAAGTACTTTTCATTCATTTTCAGAAACCTTCTTCGGCATAAGAAGCACCTGACCATACAGGTGAGATATTAGAGGGACATTTATACTTCAACAATTCATATTTAGAAATCATTATTATGAAAGAGTCAAAACCCAAATTATATGCTACATACATTACTGTTACAACAATTAATAAACAATATTTGAAATAATATACTGTTTTTTATTTTTTTTTAACAGGACCAGAGTCCTGTTCAGCAATAGGCACTGTTGAAGGACCATGTTCCGATTCTTTGCATGTTCTGGTCTGATGCTGACCTGAGACCAGCCTACAGGCTCTCCAGAAACAGCATCAACATATGTTGGTCCAGATGCTGCCCCGGCAAAAAGACCATGGATTGAACCATGAGCTTGAGCTGCCGGTAACGGTGTGCTGGCTTGCTTGTGGTGCCTTCTTCAGGGTCACCTTCGACGTCTTCGCCATGACCCAGTCCACGGTGTGCAGGATCGTCCACAACGTGGTTGATGAAATGATGACAATCCTCCACAGAGTTGTGCATTTCCCCAAACCTGAGGAGATGGAGGAGGTGGGGGCCAGCTTTGCTCACCTTGCTGGCCATGAGGCGTTCCGCTGAGCTGCCGGTGCCATCGATGGCTGTCATGTCCGGATTGCTCCTCCTGCAGAACACAAGAGGGCATAAATTAACCGGAAGCTTTTCCCCTCACTTTTTCTGCAGGGCATCTGTGACACCAAAGTCCCATTTACCCACCAGCCGAGTACTTTCTGTTGGGAGATGGAGTGTACCCGTGTCTGCAGCAGCCAGTTGCAATTATGACACCCTACCGCCAGCCTGTGGCAAGTAAATAAGAACGAACAAACACACACACACACACCAAATTGTTACTTTGTTGACACCTGACATTTTCTATGTAAACGTTAATTCACAGGCCAAGTGGAAACCTGCTATAACAGGCACCGTGCCAGGACAAGGAACATCATCGAACGTACCTTTGGTGTTTAAAAAACCCGCTGGCGCTCCATTTTTCTGAGGGCTCTGGAAATCAGACTGCTGTTTGCCCCAAAGGTGATCGGTGCATCTTGTGTGCTACACAACATTTGCCTGGCAGCAGGGGACATTAAGTTAGTGTATATAGTCTTTTGCAATGTTCTTTGTTGGAAGAAAAAAATATTTACTCTTAATCAGTTACTGTTTCACTTCTCATTGAACTGTCTCTGTTTAATCTTACACACAAACTCAGCATGTCTCCTAATAGCAATGAGACTAGGGAATCTGTAGGTTTCTGTCTGAATAGAACGTGCAGTTCCTTTATTATCATATGACCAATTCTTGCAAACCACTCTATGGGATGAGGGGAAAGGTTCACGGTTAGGCCGAGGACGTAATGAAGGTTTCTGTTAGTGGGTCATGATGAGTATTTAAGAGGTGGTTCTTTGAGAAATCTTTGAGGAGTCTTGGATGTGCAATTTGTCTCTCACGTTGTACTTCTGACTCTGCTCCTTTCTTGCAACGAATAAATGTTCCTACTTCAATGATTTTACTTCAAGGGCTCGAGTGAATTTTTCTAACATTCTTCTTCTTGTTCTGTCTAATGCAAATCTAACTGACTGTAAATAACAGTAAAAAAACAGGACTTTGTAATTAATTGTTTGTTTGTGTGGATAAAATTGCTTTCACAAATGAATATCCTGGGTTGAAATTCAAATTTCTTTACAATTTATTAACAAGATTCTCAAACGGAGACAGGAATTTTTCTGCCCGCTCTGTTGCAGCTCTCTGCCTCTTTGGCCACCATCTCCATTTGCCTCTACTTGTCTCTCTCTGACTGCTCCCTCAGGAAGTCCAGGACATCCTCTCTTTTCATGCTTCTATTCCTGCTGGCTTCCTTGGCACCCCTTGATTCTTCGGTAGAAGGGGCAGAAGCCGGTGCACTGACGCTACCACCTGCCGTGGCAGTCAGGTTAGCTGCAACTATCAGGGGCGGACTGATGGAATGCTGCCCCTGGAGTGCAGCATCCATCACGCTGTACCACTGCCAGGTGGCAGCTGTCACACTACCGGCCTCCACCCCTTTACCCGTTGGCGGGTGCCTAAGCTCCTAAAAGTAGGGAATTTTTTACTACATTGTGAGGCGGACTGTTTGAATGTATTCACAGTCCCAAAAAGCACTCACTGTATCCCTGTTGTCTTTGTTAGGTTTCACAATTGGACTGGCAAACTACTCTTTTCAGGGAATCATATCAAGTTGAAATATAATTTAAAAAAAGAGATTACCTTGTATTTGATCTTAAAATTATTCCATTTTTTCCAGGCCTGTTTAACACTGTCCCCCAGGTCAGCTGTGGTAACATAGTCCTTGTGCAAAACATAGAACCACAGTGACATGGGTCCAACCCTAACCCTCTTCAATAAGATGTTAAATGTTTCAGATTGAGACTGCACAAAGCTACAACCCTTAGACGCAAGAGAAAAGCACTCAAACTCAATACTCACTCCAATCCAATTTTGCAGGAATTTCGCTGTCCTGTGAAAAGGCTCTCATGGGCCACCCGCCAGTCTTCCTCAGATGTCCCTTAATTTAAATTGTAGGTTATGATGCACATCAAAGGCATACCCAGTCTGTATAATACGGAGAGAGAGGAGCTAAAAAGTCGGTCAGAAGTTAAAAGGCAGCGCTCTAGATCAACGTTAAATTCAAATGTAATTGTAATAATAAAACTGATTTAATGTTACCGTAAACAAACAATAGGCTATTGAGGCCAAAAGATTGTTCGTTCGATTCAAACAACCCAAATTATAGCTCATGTTTAACTGTACAACAGACGTCAATACTACCGGCAAACTCTAAAAAGACTTGCTGAGATTAGGCTGTTTTAGCCGGGCATCGTGAGCGCTGAGGCCCCGGTGCTGGTTTACTGACGGTCCCACATGAGTTAACAACAGTAATATTTAGAAAGTTTCAACTTACAATTGTGTGTCGTTTCCTCTGCCATTTCTATTTGCTGGGGTGAAATGCATTCTGGGATATTTGGCCATCCAAGGTACACACAAGTCACCGTCGATGCAGACCCGGTAAAGTGGGCGGAGCGAGCCGCATTTCTACCGTGCTTGACTTGATGAGAAAAGAGAGACAATTATTTTCATGTCAAAATAAATGCCAGTAATAGATATTATTATTTACGGTCTTTTAATTCTTATTTACAGTCTTATATGATGCAAACACACCGCAGAGTAACGTTAGAAGAAAAATAATTATTAAATATAAATAAATAAACCTGGTTAAGTTAGCAACAGTAGAGACTCCAGGCAGTTTAATATGCATGTATGTATGTACACAGCAAGAATCAACTGTTCAATTAATCGCAGCATTTTTTTTAATGCAACACAGTTCGTAATGTAATTTAATCAAGTGATTTGTGTGTGTAGAGTTGATCATATTTTTTTTTATCGTATTGTACTGTTTCTTGAGTGAACACAGAGCAGAGCCTGTATGAGACCAGAGTAAAGGTCTACCTTTCTACCAGTAGGTTGCGCTATTTCATGGATTTACTTGTTATATGCGATCTTCTCTCTACTTGATGAGAAAACTCTCTGAATACTACTGTTGTTGAGTCACACAATGTCATTTTAGGACTTTTTCCGGCGAGAAGTTAGTTGTTTAAGCAGCAAATCTGTAGTCGGTTTGTCAAGAATCAGCCGATTTAACCTTTTTAGTACGGAGCTTGTCGCCGGCGACAGAAAATAAAATGCAAAGTGGATGCAAAGCTAATGTGACCGTAACTCCTCATTTACTTACGCCATCAACGTAAATCCAAATGATTCTGAACGCTAAGAATGTCCATTACGGTAAAGGTAAAAAATTAAAATTAAAAAAAACAGCGGCAAAGGTGTCTGTGGGGATGGAAGTGAGCAGCTGCAGAGAATCAGGGGAGACACTTTGACTGGCATTTCACTTCTTTGGAAATAATATGATGGCATTGTAAATAATAGTATTAGAGTTTATGAGAGTTCTGCCACTTGCTGGCCCACCTAAACCACCTAATAAATGCCACTTTCATGTCCCCACAAACACACAGAAGGACAGTTGAAATTGACAGCTGTAGAGATGCAGACCGTCAGGCTGGACTTGGGTTAGGAACCAATGCAACAGGTTACCTCTTTTGCATGTTGGACCAACCAGCATAGCGCTGTCTCATAAAAATGAAGTTCCCATCCAATAACACTGGACGGAAGAATCAGAAGAATTGAAATACAGCAATACAAGTCAAATACAGGAATGTAATTGCAATGCCACCACTAATTCTGAAGGTTTCTGAGCTTTTAAAGGAGTACTGTATTTAACTTGTGTTTGACATACATAATTAGAAATGACATGCTGCTCTGAGCTAAAGAAGGACATGACCTGCTGCTCTGACCTAAACAAGGTCATGATCTGTTGCTCTGTACAGGTCATGACTTTGTACGGACTCTAACGGATATAACTCTAAGGCTTAGAGCAACAGGTCATGACCTTGTTTAGCTTAGAGCAGCAGGTCATGGTCTTCTTTAGCTTAGGCTCTAAGCTAAAGAAGGCCATGACCTGCTTAGCTTAGACTCTAAGCTAAAGAAGACCATGACCTGTTGCTCTAAGCTA
This sequence comes from Clinocottus analis, assembly GCF_023055335.1. Lineage (NCBI taxonomy): Eukaryota > Metazoa > Chordata > Actinopteri > Perciformes > Cottidae > Clinocottus > Clinocottus analis. The sequence goes on along the minus strand of NW_027175931.1, from coordinate 14,336,766 downwards.
AAGAAGTCCATGACCTGTTGCTCTAAGCTAAACAAGGTTATATGTCCTGCTGATGTAAATGTTTTAGTAACCTAACCGACATGTAACCTGGAGAACCCAATGGCCTTGTCTTACAGGAACAGCAAACTACCTTAATTAAGTGTGGCTTCAGCCGCATGGGGTCAGAGACCCCATGCTGGAAGCACACTTCATGTTCTCCTGCGGGCTTATTAGTTGGAATGCTTCGAGCATTCCAACTATTGTTCTTCGAATCTTTAAAAAACTTATTATTATTATTCTATTTCTTCCGTACGTATTTTGGACCTCTTCAGCTCCTTCATATTTTCAGCTACAGAAAAAAGTTCAATTATTCAAATATTCAGCTTCTTAAGCACACGTGTGCAACTTCCTTTTCAAATTTCAGACTTTTCAAATTTTTAAATTATTAAACTTTTTATGATTTTTTTTAAAATGGGACCCAATGGGGAAATCTTCAAATCATCTTCAACTTCAAACGTTTGCAGGTTCTTCATACGTTCAGCTAGAGACACAATTTCAAATTTCAAATGTTGACAAAACATTCAGCTATTATTCTACGCTTTTACATTTTTCATATTTTTTCAAATATTTAAATTATTAAACTTTTTATAAAAATAAAAATGAATGGTTTCCAATGAAAAACGTTTTAAAACTTCTTCAGCTCCAAAAGCCTAAGGCTCTGCCATGCTTTCAGCTAGAGACACCATTCCAAGTTTAAAATGTTGCCAAAACTTTCAGCTATTACCGCATATCTCCACTTATTGATATATTTTATACTGTCATAATTGTCAGCGTTTTAGTTTTATGTTTTTTTGCCGCCTTTTCTCTCTTTTGCATGAGTGTGTGTTGCGGAGTTCAGAGCACGTGATGTCATGTTAGAGGGCAGACCCACGTCAGATCTTGAAGATTTTTTTTTTAAAAATTTGCCGTAAACTCCGTACTGTGTACTCTGTGGGCATAATTTATAGCTCAAAACGTTGGAAATCTTGTCTTCTGTCATAAACTGCGGTCGATAGGAATCCAACACATTCAGACGTCTCGTAATCGGACTGAATGTGAGAGAAAGTCCACCTCGCTCTGCCATCCGCCGCCATGTTAAATCTCCCTCCAAAGCCACGTCTCCCCTGAAGCTCGTACCTGATTTGTAAATCGCCCGTACAGACACATGTTTTATCGTACAGACTCGCCAGTCACAGTATCTGTTCATCAGGTCTTCCTAACGCTCAATATGCGATATCGAAGCAATAGTGGCTTTTAAAGTACCATTTTTTTAAAATAGTTTGAAAGGAGTTCCACAGTATTTAGGTCTATTAAGCTCAGCGTAAGGAAGTCCCTTTGAAGTCATCACCATGGCAACCTTTGATCTAACGACCCACAGGTGTTCTCGTTAGGGCAGTTTAACAGACACACAGACACTTACACACGCACACACAACACAGATGACTTCTGTCTCTCTGTCTGTTTGTCTCACACACACAGACACACAGACACACATACACACACACAAACAAACAAACACATACACAAACACACACACACACAAACAGACACACACACACAAACAGACACACAAACACACACACACAAACAGACACATACACACACACACAGACACACACAAAGACGTTTACATGTGTTTTATATTGTGTAGTTGTCAACACTGTGATCATTAATAAGGTCATATGATATTTCATATACGTTTGTGTGTGTTCAGGACGTTCAGTAGTTTATTTCCTTAAGTCCACAGTCCAGTCTGCCTCTAATCAGTCTGCTGGCGCTCATTTGGTCACCATGACGACGGCAGCACACAGGTGCTTCATATCAGCCAATCAGTTTAACACACAAACCAACTCAAGTGCTTTGGAGGAGAGACGGGCGTCAGAAACAAAAGCTATATATTGCGAGGTCTTACGGCAGTAGTAGCCACACTTTCAAAATTTCTTGCGAAATTTTCTAGTTAGTTGGAATGCTGCAAGCATTCCAACTATTGTTCTTCAAATCTTTATTAAACTTTTTATTAGTTGGAATGCTGCAAGCATTCCAACTATTGTTCTTCAAATCTTTATTAAACTTTTTATTATTATTCTATTTCTTCCATCCGTATTTTGGACCTCTTCAACTCTTTCATATTTTCAGCTACAGAAAAAAGTTCAATTATAAAAATATTCAGTTACCTAAGGACACGATGGCTAAGACTTTTCATATTTCAGACTTTTCAAATCTTTGAATTATTAAGCTTTTTATGATTTTTTTTATAATGGGACCCAATGGGGAAATTTTCAAATCATCTTCAACTTCAAACGTTTACAGTTTCTTCATACGTTGAGCTTGAGACAATATTTAAAATTTCACATGTTGACAAAACCTTTAGCTATTAATCTACGCTTTTACATTTTTCATATTTACTCAAATTTTAAAATTATTCAGCTTTTTATAAAAAAAAAATGAATGGTTTCCAATGAAGAACATCTTCAAATCCGCTTTCAACTCTTCAACTTCAAAAGGTAAAGGCTCTGTCATGCCTCCAGCTAGAGACACCATTCCACCTTTAAAATGTTGACAAAACGTTTAGCTGTTATTGTATTACTCATCTTTTTTGATATATCCTATATTGTTTTAACTGTCGGCGTTTTCGTTTTATAGTTTTTCCGCACCTTTTCTGCCTTTCTCATTATTGTGTGTTGGGCAGCTCACAGCGGTGACGTCAGACTCCAGAGCGAGGGCACTTGGCGATACACATATTTTAAACTTGCTCTCTACTCCAAACCGTATACTCTTTGGACATAATTTATAGCTCAAAACGTTGGAAATCTTGTCTTCTGCCGTAAACTGCGGTCGATAGGAATCCAACAGATAAGACGTGTTGAGGTCCGACTGAATGGGAGAGCCGGTCCGTCCCCAGCAGCAGCCCTTTGGTCTGTGCATCTGCAGGCAGCAGGCACGTAAGCGGCCGCACACGCGAACGGGTCGCGCACATGAACGGCCGTGCTCGCGCGTGAACGGCAGCACACGTAAACGCCCACTAACGTGAAACGGCCGCGCGTGTAAACGCTCGCCAACGGGTGCGCCCGCGCCTCAACGGCCGCGCGCGTGCACGGCCGTGTGCGCGCGAACGGCCGCGTTAACGTGTTATTATGGTCGCGTGCACGTTCGTGTGTGTGCGCGCGTGTGTGCAGGTCACTTTGGTTATAGACGTCAGGATTAACAGCGTCACTGACGTTCACGTTCTGAGGTTTGACAGATGGTTTTGTAGACACTCAATAATATCAGGTCTCTCACCAACTGCGCCTGTGGATCAGTGGTTAGCATCTCCGTCTTAGAAGCAAAGGGTCAGTGGTTCAAACCCCACTTATGGCAGACTTCAATATTAAAAAAAACAACTTTTTTTTTTCTTCTGTTGGACTGGACACTGTGGCGGGCCGGGTCGTATGTTTGACACCTCTGATTTAGATGATGCAGTTTTCCTTTCAACTTTTCCAATGATACATTTAAACGACAAGGATTTTCAACAGTTCAATTAAATGATGTTGAACTGTAACATTTTTCAGCAGGTATTTTGCCTTTTCTATATTTTCAGTAATGATTTGCTATTTATTTATATATTCATCTATTCCGCAATTTTCAGCTGCATTAATATATTCAGCTGTTTTTACATATATTCAGCTATTCTTTCATTTTCAAATATATTTAGCTATATTTAGCTAATTTAAGCTATATTCCACTATGTTCAGCTATATTCAGCTATTTCCTTCAAATATTTCAGCTATAAGCTTCAGCTTTTTGCATTCCAACGCATTTTCAGCAGGAAATGCTCTTTCTAGTTATTATTATTATTCTTCTTATAGTCAAACCACTACTCCTCCCAGAGCGTTGCCAGCACATGCGCAAAAATTACATCGAAACGTGCGGTTTGCGCGGGAATCGTGAGCTATGACTTTTCTAAGAGATTCGCCCGTACGTTTTCCCGAAAAATGCAAAAAACATAAAAGAAATTTCACGAAACGTTCGTAGAGGGTGGCGCGCCAATTAACAGAGTGAGAAGAAGCGACAAAAACTGTTAAAAAAATAAAACCTATTTTGTCTTTACTCGCACAATGTTCACTCTTCATACACCATTGTTGGATAGAAACGTTGGAAATCTTGTCTTCTGTCATAAACTGCGGTCGATAGGAATCCAACAGACTCAGACGTCTTGAAATCGGACTGAATGTGAGAGCAAGTCCACCTCGCTCTGCCATCCGCCGCCATGTTAAATCTCCCTCCAAAGCCACGTCTCCCCTGAAGCTCGTACCTGATTTGTAAATCGCCCGTACAGACACATGTTTTATCGTACAGACTCGCCAGTCACAGTATCTGTTCATCAGGTCTTCCTAACGCTCAATATGCGATATCGAAACAATAGGAGCTTTTAAAGTACCATTTTTTTAAAATAGTTTGAAAGGAGTTCCACAGTATTTAGGTCTATTAAGCTCAGCGTAAGGAAGTCCCTTTGAAGTCATCACCATGGCAACCTTTGATCTAACGACCCACAGGTGTTCTCGTTAGGGCAGTTTAACAGACACACAGACGCTTACACACGCACACACAACACAGATGACTTCTGTCTCTCTGTCTGTTTGTCTCACAGACACACAGACACACACACAAACAAACAAACACATACACAAACACACACACACACAAACAGACACACACACACAAACAGACACACAAACACACACACACAAACAGACACATGCACACACACAGACACACACAAAGACGTTTACGTGTGTTTTATATTGTGTAGTTGTCAACACTGTGATCATTAATAAGGTCATATGATATTTCATATACGTTTGTGTGTGTTCAGGACGTTCAGTAGTTTATTTCCTTAAGTCCACAGTCCAGTCTGCCTCTAATCAGTCTGCTGGCGCTCACTTGGTCACCATGACGACGGCAGCACACAGGTGCTTCATATCAGCCAATCAGTTTAACACACAAACCAACTCAAGTGTTTTGGAGGAGAGACGGGCGTCAGAAACAAAAGCTATATATTGCGACGTCTTACGGCAGTAGTAGCCACACTTTCAAAATTTCTTGCGAAATTTTCTAGTTAATATATTATCATTTATATAATCAGAATCAGCTTTAGGTGTATACACATTCAATGAATATGACTTATCTAAATGTACATGCAAAGATATAGACGTACAACTGAAAACAGGCAACAACGCCTAAGAATCATTTGACTACTATAAACTATGTGAGACATATTAGAAGTGTGAGAGGAGCTGTGCTCTCCATGTTTCAGTCTGATAACATAAGTCATATAGTCAACTCTTCAAACAGTGTTCACACACAACACAGAGCTAAATCCTTATGGAGACCAAAGTGCTACGTTAAGATGATGTGATTTAGTCAGAGGGGCTAAGACACTGACAGCAGAGTCAAAACAAGTCAGGTTATATGTTGATGATGACAGTAACAGCATGATGGTCTGCATCCCTACAGCTCCGGAAGTCACTCTGAGGGGTCACAAGACAGGTAACATGGTAGAAGTACATAGAGCCAATTCATCTGGTTAGTGCTCTTGTGAGATTTTGTCAAACTTGTTGTATCTCAATGGCATTTGGACTGCAGCCTTTGACCAACACTATATATCTTCTCATCTAGGCCCTTTGACCTCTTCTGTACCATTCAATGCAGGATTTTTATTTGTAATCAATCAATCAACGAGGTAGGTGAATTATACGCATGTTTAATAAGAATAAACATAGTTGCCTTTCCGTCATATTTCTCTTCTAAACAATGAAAATGAACATGAGCGAAGCTTTTGAGATTGCAGGAATGAAATCTAACCTATTTCACATCTTCTCAAACGGTTTTATTTGCCCAAAGCATTGAGTGTCCATATAATATAGGCTTTTATATGTGTCCATGTTATATAGGCTTTCATATGAGTCCATGTCCAGGCGTTTTAGAGATTTGTTTATCTCCCTGAAGCAGTTTTCATTCAGCTGAACACAGGACCCATTATTATACTATTATTATGCCAGAAAGGCACACTGTTTCCTCCCAGAATGACTTTCTTTCTGTCCATTTCAACTGTTGTTCTGTGTGTTTGTGGGGACAGGAAAGTGGCCTTCATTAGGGGTTTAGGTGGGCCAGCAAGTGAGAGAACTCTCATAAACTCTAATACTATTATTTACAATGCCAACATATTATTTCCAAAGAAGTGAAATGCCAGTCAAAGTGTCTCCCCTGATTCTCTGCAGCTGCTTACTTCCACACCTCCCCCACAGACACGTTTGCCGCTGTTTTTTTTGTTTTTTATTATTATTTTTTTACCATTACCGTAATGGACATTCTTAGCGTTCAGAATCAGTTGTATTTACGTCGATGGCGTAAATTTGAGGAGTTACGGTCACATTAGCTTTGCATTCACTTTGCATTTTACTTTCTGTCACCGGCGACAAGCTCCGTACTAAAAAGGTTAAATCGGCTGATTTTTGACAAACCGACCACAGATTTGCTGCTTAAACAACTAACTTCTCGCCTGAAAAAGTCCTAAAATGACATTTTGTGACTCAACAACAGTAGTATTCAGAGAACAATTTTCAGTTGAGAGTTTTCTCATCAAGTAGAGAGAAGATCGCATATAGCAAGTAAATCCATGAAATAGCGCCACCTACTGATAGAAAGGTAGACCTTTACTCTGGTCTCATACAGGCTCTGTTCTGTGTTCACTCAAGAAACAGCACAATACGATAAAAAAAAATTAATATGATCAACTCTACACACACAAATTACTTGATTAAACTATTTCACGAACTGTGTTGCATAAAAAAAAATGCAGCGATTAATTGAACAGTTGATTCTTGCTGTGTAAATATATACCTGCATATTAAACTGCCTGTAGTCTCAACTGTTGCTAACTTGACCAGGTGTATTTATTCATATTTATTATTAATGTTCTTATAACGTTACTCTGCGATGTGTTGCATCATATAAGACTGTAAATAAGAATTAAAAGACCGTAAATAATAATATCAATTACTGGCTTTTATTTTGACATAAAAATAATCGTCTCTCTTTTCTCGTTTTTGGTTTCAGACGCCAAAAACGGGAAAACGGAAGTGGTTTTCCGTTTTCCTGTTTTTGGTTTGAAATGGAAAATGAAGAAACGGTGGTTTTCCGTATTTCCGTGTTTTCAAATGAACGATAAAACAAACGAACAAAACGTACACGGACCGACAATGCATATTGAGAAACGGCCACAATCTTGTCTCTTGTCTCTCGGCCACTGATCATGCCATTCTCTGAGGTGCCAAATTCACAGTCTTTACTTTTCTTTTTCAGTTCAGTTACATACTTTTCAATTGTTCTGTTCTCGGTTATAGGATGCGCCCAAAACTGATATCGTTAAAACACTGCACTTTTCTTTGGTAAATAGTATGCGTCGAAGGCTGCCAGAATTTCACTCACTGTTTCATTATTGTCGTCGTCAAGATTCATTTCGAGCGTGTTGTAGACCTCCAGTGCCTCTTCAGCCAGTGCATGCAGTAGAATAGCTACCCGGATCCTCTCGTCCTTTCCTTCTACTGTACTCGCGGTCATGTATATTCGGAAGCGCTGTTCCCATCAACTCCAATTTTCTCCCAAGTTGCCGGTTAACACCCACTCCAACGGTTGCTTAAACTGTTCCATTTTCAGTTAGCTGTTAGCTTTTCCAACACTGCTTGTCTCTGTCGCAGTACCTGTTGGCTGTAGCTTCCTCTTCAGAAAAACTTAGTGTATATTTCTCAGGCAAAATGACGAATAGTCTGACACAATGCAATAGTTTATGACCGTTGGCAACTGGAATAATGAGAATGAGATGACTTTTAGTAGTCCATATTTATTCCATGCTCGAGCTGAACTTAGCCTAATGTGTGTTCCCCGACGCATCACAATGAACACACTGTGTAACACTGCCCACCTGTTATGAACCTAAACAGTATTAGTGCGCGGCACTATATCCTACAATGAGACTGATAGTCAACAATCAATGGTTGAGTATTACAACTACACATAAAATAGGGATTTTCTACAACACGTGGTGTTTGCTGTCAGATCTAAGAGCCAATCAGCTCTCTGATGTGGCGACAGCTAGGCTTTCCCATCATGCACTGGGCCAGTCAGTCGGTGGAGAACTGCTGCAGCGCCTGGCTCTAAAATCGACAGCTGCCTTGCTCTCGTGAGAATATCGCTGACCACGTATGCACGTATACGATTATATTCGCGCTGCGTTTGGTGTGAACACCCTTTTATTGTCAAGCGAGTTAACTGACATGGTAGACGCGAAGCGAATATTTGCACAGCATTTGGTGTGTACACAACCAACCCTGTCTCCTACAAATCACGTTCCCCCAGAACTGAAACGCATTTTCAATTATGTTGACTAGAAACATATTTTATCCCTCATTACGTCGGTGTTTGACGTATGACAAATACGTCTGTGATCAACACGTTGATTATATACGTATACGTTGCTCATACACATATTTTAGTTTATTTGTTTATTACAAATATGTTTATAATTGTGTGCTTGTGTTATTGTTTTCCCGCTGGATTTAAGCATATTTGAATTTCTAAACTCTGCGAAGAAAAGAAAAGGGGTGGTGTGAAGCCGGTAACGGCCGGTCTGAAGACCCCTTGGCTGCCGGTGTGAGGTTGATGATGTGCCGGTAACAACCCGGGGCCGGTCGGAAAAAAATCCCCCGGAAAAAAATCTTTTTTTGGGGGGGGGGGAGATTGAACACCATGGCGGGGCGGACTGGACCCCCGCCAGGTCCGGGCCGTATGGTTGACACCCCTGACCTATGCGGTCCCGCGGCCCTTGCGGCCCACAGGTGAAAAACGGAAAGTGGTGGGCCCTATGGTTAAGAATCATTGCTCTAAACCGTAGAGAAAGTCGGATAGTGTCCCCTAAAAAAACTCACTTTCTTTTTACAACGCTTGAGTTGTAAAAGCCCACAGCTTTCGCACCCTTTGACCGATTGACCTGACATTTGGCACACATGTTTGGGTGGCTCTTTAAAAAACACAGATTGAAACCCTTAAGCTCCGCCTACTTAGATTTTCTGTCATTTTGAATTTTGTGAAAAAATACTTTCCCCCCCAAATCTTCCTAAACGCTGAGTTCGATTCTCCCAAAATTCTTTGTGGATCATTACTGGTTCAATGTCATCAAAATGTATAAAAACTTGCTGATATCTCATTGTGTCCCAAAGAAAAGGACCCATTAACTTCTTAAAAATTTGCTAAGCGTATGTAGCACATGAAAACTTAGAAATAACTCTCTTGGGACCATGCTCTAAACCAGACCGGAAGTCAGCCATTTTGTGTTTTGTCCGTAATGTCTTCTCTATTTCTAATCTATCTATCTATCTATCTATCTATCTATCTATCTATCTATCTATCTATCTATCTATATACATAGATATAGATCTATAAATATATCTATCAATAGATACACATATATAGCTATATCTTTAGCTATATATATATATATATATATATATATATATATATATATATATACATATATATACATACATATATATATATATACATATATATACATACATATATATATATATATATATATATATATATATATATATATATATTAGAGAGAGAGAGAGAGAGAGAGAGAGAGAGAGAGAGAGAGAGAGAGAGAGAGACATAGCTATGGCTATAGCTATAGATAAATATCTATCTATCTATATATATATATATATATATATATATATATATATATATATATATATATATATACATATATATATATGTATATATATATGTATATATATATGTATATATATATATATATATATATATATATATATATGTATATATATATATGTGTATATATATGTGTATATATATATATATATATATATATATATATATGTATATATATTCGGGGGGCGCCGAAGGGTCGCCGTACTCGTCCTGCTGAGAATGAGAAGGTTCTTGGCCGGGCGAGCCTCCGACCCGCAGGCATCCCTGAAGGGCTCGAGCGAGGGTCCGCTCACAGCTGCGAGCAGCTTTAATTTAACATTTTATGAAATAAATATTATAAATAAATAAAACATGAAATAGAAGACTTTATGAATGTACTGTGCTTTTAAATCTACAATCGTTCTGCTCTCCAACGTTTGACCAATCAACAGCTCTGATACACAACCCTCCCTCCACCTTCTCTGGATTCTAGGCGAATCATAGCTCGTCTTTCAACACCAGTAGAGCAAGCCAAGTTGTAGCAGTAGTCTGGTTGCTATCATCTCCAGTCTACCAGCGCAACAAGCCTGTCCTCCGTGACACGGTGAGTGTATTGTTGTGTACATAGAAAATGCCCAGAAAGTGACGTGAGAGGACGACGGGACTGTCCGGATGCTGGCTGGATTCCGCGAAGGCTTTTCTGACCGAAAAACCCGAGTTTCCTGCGCCGTATCCGCATCATTCGGTAGGTTTTTTTAATTGTATTTTGGCGCTGTTGTTAAAATGTCTTTTCTCCTCTCCGTCCCTTCAGCCCGCCAGCTACGACAATTAAACGCACATTTTGGCAAGGGTTCGAAGTACCCGTATCAGGTCCGCTCCGCTGCCTCACACAGCTCATTTTCCTTTCAAATGCGGGTGACATTGTTTTTCGTGTTTAGCATGTTGGCCATTAGGCTCTGGTAATAGTGTTATCACGACTTATATAACCACACACGTGTATGGTTTTCACACCACGCTTAATACGTGCATACATTGTATCGTCGTGTTGACAGATGGGGGCCGTTACATGTCGCCCGAGGGGTAAAGAGACACATCTGCCGTGATACTCGATACAATGTAACAGTAGTTTGGATACACACCTTAAAGATCACCGAATATTTTTTTATTTTTAAATGTGAGGAGGTAACCCTCTTCACTGGACGTACCTACGCCTGCTCTACATTACAGTACGCATTTCTATGCCTTTCCTTGAGTACGGCTCCTCAGCCCTGTGCTCCTAAAACTGAGCCTTCGTTCCACAACGGAACTACGTTTGCTGCTCGTTGAGCCTCGGTGGTTTCGACCAGTCTGCATGCCGCATTGAACCGACCACAACAACGTGGAGCTGACTTGGTCTGAACTGTGCTACTTTGCTGATGAACCCTCTATTAAATGGCGTATTTAAATAGTTTGGTTTTGAGGTTAGGCAGGCCCATAACATAAATATATAATGGCATGTGATAGGGTATTGTTTTGCCCTGTGAGCGCAGCATTGGAAGAAAATAGATCAGTTATTCACATTGTTCAAGCTTATGCTGAGTAGTTTGCGCCATGTATTCATATGAGATCCAGTCAAACTGCCACAAAAGAAATATAGAACTTCCAGAATCATTTTCAGACAGTAGTGTTTTTTTTTTACTCATCCATTGTTTATTGCAGATTAGAGATATACAATATAGTACATACTTTGTTTATAAGTTGTTCAGAGATTTAAAAAAATAAATTGCCCTTCGTTAAAACTCTGTCCCCTTTTGTTTCTGTTGCAAGGCCAATGAAGCTTACTTACACGCATGTCAATGTTGGGTTTTCAACAATATCAGAGAGAGATTGGACATTAGATTCCTCAAAGCTCACCGGTCCCAAAACGTCAGACCTTCCACGTCTTGACGAGATATATGAAATACAAACATATTGAGTATAAGTCAATATATTACTGTTTTAAAAAATAAATATGTTTCCCTTCGCTATCGTTATCTAAAATAAAACAAAATTACCCCACCATTTTGAGCCCCTGGCTGGTTGTGGGCTTGGTCCATGAACTGGATATCATGAATTAATAATACTTTATAACCAAACGTCTTTGTCTGCTACTGTGTTATGCTATCTAACATTATCAGTATCTTACTCTGCAGCAAACAAAGTCGTTTTTTGTTAGTCTTGGATGGAGACTGCTGTGGGTGAGGTCTTCCATGCTGTTTAAACCATAACTGCTATCCCTCCTCCTTTTGGCTTTGGGAAGGAGAAAAGCACTACTCTAAATTGTGAGGGGCCAAGCAGGGGTCAATTGTAGCATGCAGGCCTACAAGGCTAAAGGTTTATAAAAATACTTCGTAGCAGCCATAAGTGTAACAGTTTCCAGTGAGGGACATAGACCTCTGGAGCACATATGCTGTGTGCAGGTGGTCTGGAGAGAAAAATCTGTCTGAATTCAGTTGCCTCCTCATTGCTGGCTGCTCTTAGCGGGTCAGCTTCCACAGCTGCAGAGCTGGATCCTTTTGGACTCTAGCTCACTTCTACTCTCATTTCCTTTTCTGAAAGGAACACCCACTGCTGCGTCACAATTATTACATTAAGGCAAGCAGCTGCCTGATCACTGGGCACAACCATGGTTTCAACTGCAGAGCGGGGCCCATGTTTGTGAAGTTTCATAAAAGGGTGCTTGCTGCCAAAGGGCTTACTGATATATGGGGTCCCACATTCGTGAAACCTCCCAGAATAGTGCTGATGATAGGTCTCCTGCTGAGCATCTTTTCACAGTGAGGCACATGATTGGTGGATCACAGGTTCTTTACTGATTCGGAGTGAGGACAGAGCCTTCACTTGACCCTTTGCTAAGCCCC
>NW_027175931.1:14299122-14311622 GCF_023055335.1 Clinocottus analis | reverse complement strand
TATGTATGTATATATATATGTGTATATATATATGTGTGTATATATGTATATGTGTATATATGTATATGTATATATATATATGTGTGTATATATATATATATATATATCGGACTTTGCAATGCAATCAGGTGGCTTTTGCACCTTTTTTTTTTTGCAGTATATGAAGTAGACAGCCAGTGGGGGGAAAAGTTGGAGTTTGGGGGGCACGCACTCACTGAAAATACTACTCCTCCACATACACGGATCATGATTATTGGGTATATTAATGAGTTGGAACAAAGAAGAGGACGATGTCTTTGTCATTCTGTGTGGTCTGTTCAGAGGGATATGCATCCAGACACTGAGGCAGAGTCTGCAGTACTGGGTTCATTGCTTTGCTGTGATGAACTGCAGTCCCTGTTGTGGCCCTCCTGCTGAACAATGCTGACAAAGCATCATCCTCATGATGACGTGGAGCATGTGTAAATAAACAGCACAGTACAGAAGGTAACTGGGCTGTAAGACTAAAACTTTTTTAATTCTAAAGCTTTACTGGTGGGGAAAAATCCTGTGTGTATGGACCCATCCTGTTTAGGAGCAGTGGGCAGGTAGGAATGGGAATGTAAAAGCAATATGGCGTAGGAAAAACATGCATATGCCATTTTGCAGACATTAACTGGTATTTACAGAGGTATACTGTGCAGCGAGAATTCACATACTAGACTAGACGTTCAAACTGTCACTGGACTATGTTTGATGCTGTACTAAACTCACACCAAATCTGAACCGAGGTGTGTAGCGGACCTCGACTTTCCCAACCTTTATGGTTGGAGATATGTCACAGCCTCTGAAACTGCACTTTCTGCATCTGTTTATGGCTCGCCGTAGGAGTGAAAAGTGGGTGTGTGCAGTGGCTGGAGTCATTCCAATACCAAATACATTTTGAGCTAAGATGAAACCGTCAGGAACATGTAGGGGGTTCATACAATGGAATTAAGGAGGACAGGATTGTTGATCAGTACTAGTGACACGCAGATCATGGATTTTAAATCCACTTGAATCATCTGATGTCCCCCACCCCTCCACTTTCTCTCAAGCTCGGCATTTGTTCAGGAGGGGAATGTGGCTTCGAGGCCTGCACAAAGAAAACCCCCACTTGCAGCTTATACTTCACCAAAGCAAAGGGAAAGTTGTCAGAAAGCACACAGTATGTAGAATCAATGTGTCTATGTATGCATGTTTTGTTGTGTGCAAATACATTTAGCCCTTTCTACAGGATGACTTTGTGTTAGTGTGTGTCAAAATTTATTGTTAAATGTCACAGATAGTGCTCCCTGAAAATCAAAGCCTGAGTGATATTCAGTGAGATGAAAATAGAGCTATTCTTAGTTCTGTGACTTTGCTTTCTCATCATCAGAGTCGAGATCATTTACATTTCAATGGGCATTGAGTTCTACTTACTCTTCATAAAACGCCTGGGAGACTGAGTTCATTAGTCTTCTGGCAGCAACTTTGTTGTCACAATTATATATGTAGCACTGGTGAAGAAGTTTCTTTAAAACTGCTTATAAAATGTTTTTTTTGATCAGGTTTCATCTTTAATTTTGCTTGAGGTTACCCTGGTGTCTAATCAGAACTATTGTTCTTGTTTTTCTTTTGTGCAACAATCCAGGCCTCATGGAGCTAGGGACTCAACGACTGCTGTACACCAGGGAGCTTGATCCATGCCCGGTTCCCAGCAAACAACCATAAAGGGCGGGAACCTTGATTGTACCTTTGGTTCCTTTTCCCAATCTCTCCCCCTAAATTGCCCCTGTGGTGATATTCTCCTCTCCCGCCAAAATGATTGGCAAGCTGAAACAGAACTTGTTGGTGGCTTGTCTGGTCATCAGCTCGGTCACTGTCTTCTACCTGGGCCGCCATGCCATGGAGTGCCACCATCGCATCGAAGAGCACAGCCATTTGGGCGGGATACTGCCTCTGTCGGCCCTGGGAGGCAGCATGCGCACCACCTTACGGACTGGCCAAAACCTTAGCACACCTTTTGTTTACAACAAAGACATGCCACTTATCTTCATTGGTGGAGTGCCTCGCAGTGGGACCACGCTAATGCGAGCCATGCTGGACGCCCACCCCGAAGTGCGCTGTGGCGAAGAAACCCGCGTCATCCCTCGTATCCTGGCCATGAAGCAGATGTGGAGCCGCTCAGGGAGGGAGAAGATGCGCCTGGATGAGGCAGGTGTGACGGATGAGGTGCTGGACGCTGCCATGCAGGCCTTCCTGCTGGAAATCATTGTCAAACATGGGGAGCCCGCTAACTTTCTCTGCAACAAGGACCCTTTTGCTTTAAAGTCGCTCTCCTACCTGGCCAAGATATTTCCCCGTGCCAAGTTTATACTCATGATTCGTGACGGCCGGGCTTCAGTCCACTCCATGATCTCAAGGAAGGTAACAATTGCCGGCTTTGACCTGGGCAGCTACAGGGACTGCTTGACCAAGTGGAACCGGGCCATAGAGACCATGTACACTCAGTGCCTGGAGGCAGCGGGCAAATGCCTGCCTGTGCACTATGAACAGTTGGTCCTTCATCCTGAGAAATGGATGAAGACACTGCTAAAGTTCCTTGACGTTCCTTGGAATGATGCCGTCCTCCACCATGAGGAGCTCATAGGGAAAGCTGGCGGAGTGTCCCTCTCCAAGTAAGTAGATCCGACGGCTCCTGCATTTCCTTTTTCCTTTTCATCGTCGAAGCCCTAACGTCGGGTTTGCAGATTTTGAAAGGTAGTTGCAGCAAGGATGCTAATGGACCTTCACCATGTTTTGGTGGTAGAAAAATAGGTTGCAGCACAAAGTAAGTCAATAAAGGCCCTGTTTAATTAGATGTAATCTTTAGACTGGCTTTGTTGAGTCAGGTTGAACTTTTACATTTAATTGTTCACACTGTAATTGTGGTAATCATAGCCACACACAGTCACAATAGTCCATGTTTTACTTTGTCTTTTATCTCTCTGGTTTGTAATTTGGGGAGAGACTTGCCCTTGTTCTAAAGTCCAGACAGAACTCTTTATCTACAACATAAGCCACTGTAATGTCTTTTTTGAAGAATTTTTTTTTTGGATTTATTCACTAAAACTGAATAGCTCCATTGTCATCTTGTTGTTCCCCGTATGCTGTATTGGATGGTTGAGTGTACTTCTTTGTGAAATGGGGGTCAACAAGCCTTTGTCTGTAGCACTATGTTTAAACTCTGCTTCAGGGTCATTGAGGGACTTTGTTATTACCAGTGAGGATTAATGTTGCACGGTATACCGATACTAAAAAAGTACAGCGCTATCCGTACGTTAAAAACGATACGATTTTCCATATTTTAAGTATCGGTACTTTCTGGAAATAGCACTTCCTTAAAACTGCCTTTCAAGCAGACAGCCCAAACTTTTTAAAGAGTTTAACGAATGACAGGTAAGCAAATGTAATTATAAACATGAAAAACCCCAAGCTCACCCAGATACAGCCACGAGTAGCATTAGCCTAGTTTGACTACAAGCATTTATGATCATGAGGTCAGAATGCACACAAAAGTGTACCAAATGAAACACAATTGATGCAAAATGGTGTCATGCTGGTGAAGCCTGAGGGTGGATCTTTAGCTAATTAGTTCTAGATTATTCATAAGTGCATTTTTCAATAAAGGGGAGAAATTACTCTTTAATTTTGTGTCAATCTTTAATGTACCCATATGATAGCTTTAGTTTTTTTTCAAGTCATCGAAGTCATAATTTTTGTATCGTGACAACCCTAGTGAGGATGCACTGAATGACCCATTAGTCATATGCTGTCCATGTTGATGCCGATAATAAACAGCAGAGGCTTTATTGCTTCCTCTAAAGCTGCAGATTTATTGAATTGCTCATTCCTGACGTAATGGTGGTTAACAAATAGGTGCAGTATTTGTGATTTGTGCCAGCCTCACAAGCCCTACGTGGTCAGGTAGGTCTCCCATATATCAGATTCCCAGTGCAGTCAAAATGAGCTTGGACATGCCTATGTCGACTTAGCTTTTAACTACATGGCCTTGTGGGAGGGAGAAGTATGGATCTGCTTTTAATGGGAAAAAAGTGATAGGCGTCAGTGTGTCAAATCGTACATCACTTTTTATTAAATATAAGTCCCTGCATGCCTTAAAATATGCATGCACCTCTGGCCTGGAAAGCTAGCCTTCCCATGTTTTCACAAAGCCTCCTGACTTTCCATCATTACGTCTCATTTGGAAATGAAACATCCGACAGGTAGCACACCAAGGAACCTAATCATTAGTGAACACATGCAATTATGTCTGCAATATTGTAAACACGTTTTTCTAATGGCCCTGTCTGGTGTCAGTGTTATTTTGGCATATCCAGCCACGTAGCACCAGAACACGCATATCCTCTAGGAGGGCTCCAGGCTAATTTTTCTACTTGTAGCACTGGTGTTAGCAACTTTCTCAACTGGTTGCAAGAGCACATCATTGTTTACTCCGGTACTACTGTAATATTTATGCTACTCTCTGCTCCCCATCAGTTCAGAGAGAAATAGTTACTTCACTGAAAAACAAGGATAATAGTAGATGCTTAAACAAAAAACATACAACAAATGATCATCAATAATGAAAATATATGTGGCGGGCGGTGAAAAGTGCAATTACGCCAGCTGTAGTGTTTAACAGCTGAGTGCACTTGAACATAATGAATGTAGTGTATTTTTTTAAATTAAAAAAAAATAATATTATAAAATAGCTATAACTTTGTGATTCCATTCAGGCCATCAGAGAAGGCCAAGCTGGCCCTGTGGTGTTGCGCAATAGGCCAGCTGTGAACCCAGAATGCCCCCCCCCCCTCCCTGCGAGCGCTAGTTAGCTGGCGAGCTAACAGCGAGCTATGCAGACCTGCTTTTCAGTTTCCATCGCGCGTGTCTCACAAGCAGGGCGAGATGCTGC
This sequence comes from Clinocottus analis, assembly GCF_023055335.1. Lineage (NCBI taxonomy): Eukaryota > Metazoa > Chordata > Actinopteri > Perciformes > Cottidae > Clinocottus > Clinocottus analis. The sequence goes on along the minus strand of NW_027175931.1, from coordinate 14,306,668 downwards.
CAGTAGGTGTTACAGTGTTACACAGAGTCCACAGGGGATAGTGTCCAGCTAAAGATGTTTCTTCTTCTCTCCAGATTAAAGGCCTTTTCTAGAAAAGTCGAAAAGTAGCGCAACCAACCAGGTGCATACAGCGCCACCTAAAGTGTTTAGTGTAGGGTCTATTGCGCTGTCTGTGAGTAGGACACAACCAGCGCGTGTTTAACCGGCGAAGAGAGAGAGAGAGACAAGCGTTAAGGAGCGCGCGAGCTGGCTACAGAAACAGAAAGCAAGGCAGCAGGAGCACAGTTAGGAGACAGGAGCTGCTCAACAAGAATAGAAGCTAATAGGGAAAAAACATTATAATACATGTAGTGTATTTGTGAAAAACAATTACATTATAAAATAAATACAATTTTTAAAAATATATATTTTTAAAAAGCTAATACTTGTGATTGTTTAGGTCAGCAGAGAAGGCCTAGCTGGCCCTGACGGCCCGCCACTGAGAACAGAAACTACAGAACAATACGTGCTTTCACGTCAGGCTCAAGTCGGCAAATCATCCGGTGAGGCTAGAGAAGCGTGCGCACACCTACATAAATCGCCTTCAAAGTAAAAGCCCCCTCCCCTCAAAAAAATGCAGTTAACGCATGATCAAACAATTGACGCCGTTAATCGGTTGAAAAGTTAACGCGGTATTAACGCGTTAACTTGCCCAGCCCTAACATTTATATAAATAAATATGGACTCTGAGCTTGCAGCGCAAGCATCTCTCTCGCTCTCTCTCTCTCTCTCTCTCTCTCAAGAAAGAGAGGAAGGAAGGAAGGAAGGAAGGAATTAATGCAACACTGGATGGAAATAAATCTTGCTCGCGGGACCAATGAGCCGAGCAGCGGGCACGTCACCGCCCTCTTCGACAACAAGAATGACACAAAAAATGAAAAACCTGCTTTCATATCAAGTCTGTGTCAACTGCCATAGAGTGCACTTCCTCCATTTACTGTCCATCCGTCATCCTGTCAGTCGTAGCCTGTGTGTCAGTCTTTCCATAATGTTTATTTCCCCCACTGTGTCCACCCAATGGTTCTGCGTGGGTAGATCTTCCGTCCCCCATTTTCTTGTAATGGCCTTTTTACATGCAACCATGAGTATCTTGAATAGATACAAGTCCCCATCATGTATATTATTCTCTGTGTACATACACAGATACATCAGTTTATGATTAATTTGAAATTCGTATCCCAGAATATCTTGTGTTATCTTATGGATCATTCCCCGATCATTCCCCCTTTTATTTTGTGACAATTTCAGAATACATGCGCATGGTTAGCTTCAGATCTCCAACATGACTTTCTTGTTTCAGAATAATGATTTGATATTTTAGGTGTGATAATGAACCGTATCAGATTTTTCCAGTAAAACTCTGTAGGCTCACGAACAGGTTGTTGTCTTGTGTTTTTCCCACATCTTATCCCATTCCTCTTCAGATATTTCCATGTCAAATTCTCTTTCCCACTTTCCTTTTTATATACCGTGTTGTGTTTTTGTCATCCATCAATGCCTTATATAATGTAGTTATAGTCCTAACCCGGTTCCTTTTATATGTATCAATCATTACTTTGAATTGTGTTTGAGGTGTCTCTATTGGTAATGCTTGGAACAAATACAAAAGTCTGGGTAATACATTCATTCTTATTCAGTCTTTGAGCTAAAATCCAATGTTAGGGGGGTCCATCTATGTATATATTTTAATAATTCTCGATTGATCATATTATTTGCCCTATATAGTCATGATAGGTTCCTTGTCACTTCTACCCCTAAATAGTTAATTTTCTTTAGATTCCAATTTAAATTGTATTTTTCCCTGATCTCCTTTTGTTGGTGTATAATTACTAGTGAGCACTTGGGTTTTAGTTCTTTTTGTCTTATACCCAGATAGCGGTCCATATGCGTTCAAGAGGTCTAACAATTTAGGCAACGATTCACTAGGTCGGTCGAGGAATGCAATGACGTCATCTGCGAAGAGGCCGACCTTATGTTCCACTCCTCGCACTGTCACTTGGATTCTCCTATTTTTGCGTATGGCTTGGGCCAGTGGTTTAATAAAGTATGCAAACAGGGTTGGTGACAAACAGCATCCCTGTTTGGTTGATCTATAGAGTCCGAATAATCTGTATTGATCTATCATTGATAGATCCTGTGTAAAATCGTGTAATTGTCTAGCAATAATCAATGTATATATCTTGTAATCCACATTTAGTAATGATATTGGTAAATTATTTCCGCATAATTCCCTATCTTTTCCCGGTTTAGGTATGACCGTTATTACTGCTTCTATCCATCTTGGTGGCAATTTGCCTTCTTGTAATTTTTTTGTAATTAAACGATTTGACTAACAGCGAAGACGATGTTTTATACCATTCTGCCGGGTATCCATCACTCCCCGGAGATTTCCCATTTTTTTATCAGTTTATTGCCTCCACTACCTCCTCTATTGAAATATCCCTCGTTAGGGTATCATTCTGTGTCTGTCCTATCTTTGGTCGGTCTAGTGTGTTTTAAAAATGACTTCATCTCATCTCTTTGTGCAGACTCTGGCTGTGTATATAACTCCTCATAATATCTCTGGAATGTTCTTTCAATATCCTCCGGCTCTGTTATTAATTAGTTTGTAAGGGGGTCCCTAATTTTATGGATTTGACTCGTCGCGAGTTGCTTATAATCTGGCTAATAATTTAGTGGCTCTTGGCCCTATCTCATAATACTGTTGCTTAAAGAACAGAATCTTCCGCTCCATCTCCTCTGTTAGATGTTTATCTATCTCTAGTTTTAGGACTTTCATTTTCTTTTGTGTGCCCATGTCTGCCGAATTCTGGTATTCTCTTTCCAATTCCCACAGTTTTTCTATATTTTTCGTATACGTTTCTAATTTCATTTTTTTTTGCATAGGTCGATTCCGATATTAATCTGCCTCTCATAACTGCATTTAAGGCGTCCCAAACCATTGTTCGCTCCACCATCCCATTGTCGTTCTCCGTAACATAGTTTTGTATTTCCAATTTGAACTTGTCTTTCCTTTGTTCATTATTCAGTGAACATTCCCTGGATCCACAAACAAATAATCTATTCTAGAATGTACTTTATGCACCGCCGAATAGTGTGTTAAATCCTTCTCTAACGTGTGCAGATGCCTCCATATATTAACCAATCCCATCTCCTCCAATAATGTATTTACGTATTTTGATATTTGGATTTTTTGAGGCTTGTTGTGTCCATGTTATAATTTAAAACTACATTAAAATCCACCCCACAAATTCGAATCCCTTCTGTTTCTGCTGCAATAACATTGAATAGTAATCTGAAAAAAATGTTTATCACAGTCAGGGGGCGCATACACATTCACCCGAGTAACCTTCACATTGTCGAGCTTCCCTTTCACAATAATATATCTTCCCTCCCTATCCCTTATCTCTTTTTCGTATTCGAATTGTATCCGATTTGATATCATAATCGTCACGCCCCTTCTGGGACCTCCCTTTTAAAGGAACTACTGTACAGATTTCTATAACCGTATCTCTTAAGCTTGTCATGCTCTACTTTGTTAAGGTAAGTCTCCCGCAGATATATAATTTGGGCTCTATCCTTCTTTAATTTCGTCATAACTTTGTCTCTCTTCTTGGGGGCATTCAATCCATTGACATTAAGTGACACCAGTCTAACAGTCATACCCATCTAGTCCTAAGTCAATAATCCTATTAAGCAACCTGAATAACAGTAGGTTGAGTAAACAAGGAACATTTACCATTGCATACTGTGCAATAAAACAAGGGCGCTGAAATGATTAAACATTTTAATCTGATTAATCACAGGTTTCTGTGGATTAATCATGATAAATCACATATTACCGTGACCCTGAAGACATCCATATGGTAATTTTTAATCATAGTCATAGCGTCACCTAGTGGCAACAGGAAGTTACATGTTTTCTACTTGTATACCCTACTCCTTACAAATTAGTTAGATCCCTCTCAAAATGTGTCGTATGAGAGTTAAGACATTGATAATGCATCACCCTGAAAATTGTATGTATCCGTTGAACGGCGTCGTGTGGGAGCATCACGGAAGTTCAAGCCTTCGCCATGAACGAATAAACCCATGTAACTCGACTCCACATGATCAGATCCTTTCCAGATTCCACATGTCTGATGAGACTCCAGACCTGAAGACATGTGCAGTCTAATTTTTAATTTTAGTCATTGCGCCACCTAGTGGTAACAGGAAGTCTATTCTGGCTTGCTTCTCTTAGTAGGTAAATCAGATCAACATCAAATTACTTCTACACAAACATAGGACTTTCATGATGACATACCCTAAAGCTTTTGATGTTTCGTGAAACGCCGTTGCCGTGGCGACCCATCCTTCGCCGTCAACAACGAAGGTGCTTTTGAGGCACTAAGCATGCTCAGAACGTAACTAAACTTGGCACACACATTTAAAGGCAAAGATGTAGTTGCCTGATGTGATTTGAATGCTTCAAAATGGCACTTCGGCTCGATAGCGCCCCCTAGAAATTTTCATTTAAGCAGCCCCAGCGCTACGGTTGACCGACATGTATGAAACTTGGTACTCATATGCACCACATCTAGACTTAAAATAAAAGTCTCTTGGGACCATGCTCTAAAACGTCAGATAGCGCCCCCTAAAAAAACTGACTTTTTTTTTTTTTACAACGCTTGAGTTGTGAAAGCCCACAGTTTTCGCAACCTATGACCGATTGACCTAAAATTTGGCAAACATGTTTGGGTAGCTCTTCTCTACAACACACAGATTGAAACCCTTAAGCTCCGCCTACTTAGATTTTCCGCCATTATAAATTTTGTGAAAAACTATTTTTTCCCCAAATCTTCCTAAACGCTGTGTTCGATTCTCACAAAATTCTCTGTGGATCATTACGGGTTTAATGTCATCAAACGTATCAAAAGCTTGTTGATATGGCAACCCGCAGGCCTCCCCGACGTACTGTAGCTAGCGAGGGCCCGCTCCCTGCTGCTCGCAGCTTTAATTCAACTTGTTCATTTAATTGTTGCAATTGGGCGGCTTGTTGGACTTAATTGCCCGACTACAAGACCAGCGTTGCAAAATTCCGGGAATATTCAAAGTTGGAAACTTTCAACGGGAATATACGGGAATTATCAGGAATTAACTGGAAATGTTGGGGTAATTTAACTGTATTTACCTTGTCATAAGCAGGCATGCATGCACACATTTATAATACAACTTTTAAAAATGACTTTTTGGACATTCCAAAAGCCGCGAATAATCAAGATGGTGTACTTTTGTGTGGACATACATACGTCCTACTCTCACTGCTGTAAGAAGTCTACTGTATACAAATAAACTCGGTATTAAAATGAACATAGCTTCAGTTTACCAAGTAATCAATATGCTAATGACAAACAGTGTTGGGAAAGTTCACGTTCTACATGAACTAGTTCAGTTCATAGTCCATTATTCAAAATTTTGGACTAAGTTCACAGCTCCAAAAAATGAACTAGTTCAGTTATTCTTTTCAATATGTTGCAGCTATAATTGAAATCTCTATCAGTCTGCAATACCGCTCTCGGCCTCCACGCAACTCGGCGCTCCCCCACTTGCCAGGCATCGGGCTGAAACGTTCAGACGCAACACTGATGACAAAAACGTTCAAAAAAAAAAGAGCGTTTTATGTTTACGTTTATGTTTCTGGCAGACGATGTTCCCAACCAGCTGCATTCAGGGTCCAGATGAGCTCGGCGTGCATATAAGTTCCCTGTTATATGCTTTTGCAAAAAACTTAGGCACATTTCTTTTTTTCAAAATTCCCGTGGAAACTTTCTGGAAATTTACCGGAAACTTTCCGCCCCTTTGAAACTTTATACAAGACTCATGAAGCCATGAAGTGCCATCCAGTGCAACTGTGTATGGCCACTTTTCTGAACTTTATCTCCTCCAGAGAGTTAGTCTAACAATACATGAACAGGATTATTTGTCCGTCAGATGGTCTGGATTGTTTTTGTTTATTATTATGGCTTTCTTCTCAAAATATTACGACCTTATCATTGACCTTTCAGAAAACAGAGACGTAGGTTATGTTTTGAACATTAATCAGAAACACACAATTTAAAAAAAATCTTTTAAAAAATTTCTCCTTGGGGATTAATAAAGTACTTTTCATACAATCTGTCAAAGTCCAGGTGCTTTACCCTGCAGCATCGAACAGCTGCAGGTCTCTTATCTTCAAGAAAGTCTCAGTGGGCTGGTAACCAGGTCCATTTGCAAGACCTTGTCCTGCATTAACATCAATTACCTGACCTTGATTTAGTGGAGGCCCCGCCCCGCTGAGCCACTTCCATCATTACTTATCCCAGAACAAGCAGCCGTTCAGCCCTCCTCCCCAACTCTTCATCCTAATTGTGATCTTGATGCCTCTATCCGATTCTCTCTCATCAGCTGTTGGTTATACAGAAGACCAAAGGAGGCCTAGCAATGAATAATTTACAAGCCAGCGGCCGTTAAGAGCATCAGGCTGAAGGGAAGTGGTCATGTGACGGGCGGAAAGGTTTTTTTGTCACATCACATAAAAAAGTGTGTTGTGTGCAAATGATTTTAGATTGATGACAGGAAACAAACACATGGGATATTTATGTCCCTGGATTGCCTCCCTCATTTTATTTTGATGTTGAGTAACAATGGATTATAAAACTAACAGTCTAGATGAGACCACACATCATGGATCAGCTTTGTGGATCAGCACAAATAAAAAAATAGGGTTATGATGCTTTTTTGACATTTTTTGATGATCATTGATGATCCAAATTGCCCGATAAAGATTGATTTTATTAGTTTTATTAGTTTATTAGTTTAAACAGCTGTTTTATAAGGTCCAAGACCCGTGCAAAAAATGTTTCAACCACTTGCAAGGCAGAATGTATCTATTAGGGCTAGGCAAAGTTGAAAACATGTAACTGATTAATGGCATGATTTTTTTTTGTGATTAATCGCATTATGCGCCAAATTTAAATAGGAAGTAAGAACTAGTTTATTGCAGGTTATTATTTTAAAGTAATGTTATTAATGTTCAATCTGGACGCTGAGTTTACAGTGCGAGCCTGCCGGTAGACTGACTGCCTGTGAGCGCTTTGTGAGGCGAGCGACTCACGGCAGCTGAGAACAGAAACTACATACAAATACGTGCTTTCACGTCAGGCTCAAGTCGGCAAATTATCAACACTGCCTGACGATGAGGCTATGGAAGCGTGCACGCACCTACATAAATCACCTTTAAAGTAAAAGCCCCAAAAATTATAATAAATGCACTTAATGCATAATCAAATAATTAATGCCGTTAATCGATTGAAAAGTGAACGCGTTATTAACGCGTTCACTTGCCCAGCCCTAATATCTATATATTCTATATAACAATAAGAATTGTCTAGCTTTTTCCGGCTTGTGTGTGAACCAAGGCTTGAGTTATAATGCTGCAAACCCCTTGCTGCAAACCTCTGCCATCAAAGTGTGAATGACACATTGT
>NW_027175931.1:14261622-14294122 GCF_023055335.1 Clinocottus analis | reverse complement strand
TTGGTGCGGATTTCATGTACAGCGAGGTGCGTTGTGCCGGGCTTAGCTGAGAACACCAGATCCACCAGCTCCATGCACTCCTGTCGTTGCTGGGGGGACAGATCCGGGCCCACTTGTATGACCTCTCTTGGTGCAGCTCCTATGTCTTTTGGAGGTAAACAGCTTAATAGGACATCTGCAGAGTGCCATTTCTTCAACAGGTTTACGTGGTACAGCTGTTCGGGTTTCCTCCTCCCTGGCTGCTTTACCCTGTAGTTCACCTCTCCTACTCTTTCAATAATTTCATAAGGACCCTGCCACGTTGCTAAAAATTTACATTCCGTGGTGGGTACCAGCACCAGGACCCGATCTCCTGGCCTGAACTCTCTGGGCTGCGCAGGGCGGTTATAGGACAATTGCTGTTCTTTCTGAGCTTTTTCCATGTGCTCTCTGACAATGGGATAAATGGCACTCACTCTGTCCTTCATGGCCTCCACATGCTCAATAACCGTGCGGTGAGGACACGGCTGTTTTTCCCAGGATTCTTTCGCCAGGTCCAGTATCCCCCTGGGTTTGTACGAGTACAAGAGCTCAAAAGGTGAGAAGCCTGTAGATGCTTGGGGAACCTCCCTAACGGCAAACATCAGGTATGGGAGGAGTTGATCCCAATTACGGCCATCTCTTTCAATGGTCTTCCTTAGCATCATTTTAAGCGTCTTGTTGAACCTCTCTACCAGTCCGTCCGTTTGTGGATGGTACACTGACGTTCTGAGGTGCTTGATCTTTAGGAGGGAGCACAGGCCTTTAGTGACACGTGACATAAAAGGGGTTCCCTGATCGGTCAGTATCTCTTTTGGAAGTCCTACTCTGCTGCTTAGGAGGAACAGTTCTTTGGAGATCTGCTGGGCTGTAGCCTTTCTGAGGGGTATAGCCTCGGGGTACCGGGTAGCATAGTCCACTAGGACCAGAATATACTGATGACCCCGAGCACTCTTGGGCAGGGGACCCACAATATCTAACCCAATCCTTTCAAAGGGGACCTCAATGATGGGTAGGGGAATCAGGGGATTTCTAAATGAGGGTCGAGGGGCCACAAGCTGACATTCTGGACAACTTCTGCAATAGTTTTCAACTTCCTTGTGAAGGCCTGGCCAGAAGAACCGCTTAAGAATTCTATCTTTGGTCTTTTCCATTCCTAGATGGGCACCAAGCAGGTGGGTATGGGCCAGTTGTAATACCGTAGCGCGAAAGGGCTTCGGCACTAATAGCTGCTCTGTTACCTCCTCTCGTACTTTGATTACTCGGTACAGTAGGCCATTCTTCACTGCAAAATGAGGGTAAGTTACACTGCCTCCCTGGTCTTGATCCACCCCTTCAATTACTCTCACACTTCGCAATGCATTCATTAATGCGGGGTCATTGAGTTGAGCCGTACCATACTGGCCTGTGAGTGGGGCCTCAGCTGTTGGTCTTTCTTCCTCGCTTGATGACGGCTGAGGGCTTCCTTGGGGCTCCTCTGGGCCTTCTGAGGCTGGGTCCCCCTCGCTGGTTGATTCTGCCGCACCGAGAAAAACATTCACTGGAGAAGAGGTAAGGGTTAAACCAGTCTTGGACACACTCTTTGATCTACATTTCAGTCTAACGTTACCTCTGGATTGTCCTGTCTCCCTCGACCGTCTCTCCTGGACCTCTCTCCAGAGCCGTAGGAACAGGGGACAATCCCTTCCAATTAAAAGAGGGACAGGCAGGGAATCTATCACCCCCGCGTTGACTTCGCACCTGCCTTGCGTTGTGATTAGCTTCAGCGTACAGGTAGGATACTGGCGTGTATCACCATGGACACACGACACCGGTCGTGTCCCTTCCTGAAGCCAGTCTACTCCCTCGACTAACGGTTTGTGGACTAGTGTATAATTACTTCCGGAATCCAGTAAAGCTTCCACATCCTGATTATTAAGCTTCACAGGGCACGTAAAAGCTTTGTGCTCTGTACCCTCCATCAAGGAGGCATAGAGGTGTGTAGGCTGGCTGCTCGCAGACTCTGCTGTCGGCATTGGTTCGTCCCCTTTATTACACTGCCGTGAAATATGTCCGGGCTCCCCGCATCTGTAGCATTTCAGCGTACCCCTCTCTAGCATGAATTTTTTTTTTTCTCGCTCAGCCTGATAATGTCCCTGTATCTGCTGGCTGGCGTTACTTTGGGCGAATCTTACGGGCTGGGGATTTTGATTTACTGGTCTTGCTTGCAACATGGGTGGCTCCTTTTTTCCCATGCGGAGCATTTCATTAGTGGCCTGGTATTGTTCAACTGCCTCCACCAGGGCAACGGCCGTAGCTGGAGCGCTGAGGCCAACGACCCTCTTTGCTTCATAGGGCAGTGCCCGTAAATAGCGATCTACCACAACAGCTTCCACTATAGCTGCGGCAGAGATTTTATTTGGATCCAGCCATTTCTTTGTGATGCGTATTAGCTCATGCATCTGTGCCCTGGGTGGTTGGTCATTCCTAAAGCCCCAATTGTGGAACCGTTGGGCCATTCCAAACTTAGTAAGTCCTATTCTACTTAATATTTCCTCTTTAAGGGCATCATAGTCATTTGCTATGGAGCTATCCAAATCTTGAAAAGCCTTCTGTGACTCACCGGACAGGAACGGAGCAAGGATACCAACCCACTGGTCTTCCGGCCATTTTTCTCTGGTTGCTGCATTTTCAAACGCATGCAGATAGGCCTCTGGATCATCGGAGGGTCCCATTTTAGGGATAAAATCACTGGCCCGGATTACCGGGTTAGGGTTCGGTGATCTTGCATTGTGAAGCTGACTTCTCTGTAGCTCAAGTTCCTCCTCCTTTAACATGTTGGCTTTTCTTTGCTCCTCCAGCAGGGCCTTGTTCGTCTCCACCTGGAGCTTGGTGCTTTGCGCCAGCAGCTGTAGCATTTCCTCCATCGCGTTGTCACCGATTCTTATTTGTGCAAAACGAATGGTCAACTCACTGAGGGACATTCGCTCATGCCCACATTCTCCACCACTGTGACGTCTCGAGAGGTCGGGATCATGAGGTGAGGCGTTGGTACCCAAATAACGACAGGCGAGGGTTTCTTTAAGTTAAAGTTTCTGTATTTCAATAGTTCTTAACCAACAAATAAACTTAATTCCAACCACAGTTGTTGTACCAAACAAACAAACATAAGTCCTTCCGTCTTCCACCTCACACCAGCCTCCCCTCAGGCTCATCAGCCTCATCCTTTTCAGCTGTGCAGCCGCCTTCCCCTGCCTGCACTGCTGAGTGGGACTTGTAGTCTTTTCCACTGGGATGTCATGCTGGTTGCAGTCCTTGCTGCAACCAGCGGGAAGGAATGTACCTCCCATTGATGACCATTCCTCTTATGACATCACAATATGTATGTATATATATGTATGTATATATATGTATGTATATATATGTATGTATATATATGTATGTATATATATATGTATGTATATATATGTATGTATATATATATGTATATATATATGTATGTATATATATATATGTATGTATATATATATATGTATGTATGTATATATATATATATATGTATATATATATGTATGTATATATATATATGTATGTATATATATATGTATGTATATATATATATGTATGTATATATATATGTATGTATATATATATGTATGTATATATATATATGTATGTATATATGTATATATGTGTGTATGTATGTATGTATGTATGTATATGTATGTATGTATATATGTATGTATGTATGTATGTATATGTATATATGTGTGGGTATATGTATATATGTGTGTATGTGTATGTATGTATGTATATATATGTATGTATATATATATGTATATATATGTATTATGGACGTTGTGATTTGTCACAGGGCCCGTGTGACCATTAACATGCTCTGTGATCGGTCAGTGTGCCAGAATAACGTCTGACAACACAACAGAAAGTTACCGAGCTGCCAGTATTAAGAATAGTTCATGCTGAAACATAAGAGACGTTATGTTTTACGTGTTTTAACACTTAATGGCTAAATGAGGAGTAGAACTGGAATTGGTGGCCAGCGGATTTACTTTATGTCTTTTTTTTATGGAAGGGGTCTCACTAGCGTCCATGAAGCACACTTCTTAACTGTTAACAAAGATAAGGATGGACGTTGTTTTTATTAAGTCAACAGCATTGGGTAAGTCAACTGGGGAGCTGTGATGCGATACGATTAGCTGCGAAACAACACAGCATGCGTAGTGGCAAAATCCACGGCCTGCCACTGTGGTTTTCACATATGGCGCCTTAGCACAGTGTTCACTACATCATTACCAAGGACTCTGCAAGGTGCCAGCCCAGATCTTCTCCAATGACCAATGGGCTATCCTGGGCCAAACTACTCAAGGTCAATGCCTCAACTTAACCGATCCTCTCTGCCTCAACCAGCTAAGGAGGGCCCGGGACCTCTGTCTTAGTTAATCATACGTTTCAACGCAAGAATGTATTACCACTTCAGGGAATGTTATTTGTTTAATCTTTCGCCTGAACGGCAGCCTCTGCATGCGTAGATTGGGTTGCAACTAACGATTATTTTAATAATCGATTATTCAGTTGGTTATTTTTTCAATTAATCGAATAAAAAAATAATAATTTTAAAGCATTAATTTGCGACCTTTTATTACTAAAACAGAACTGACATGGAAAAAGGTTAAGTAGTGGTTGCCATTGATTTGTAGTGGTCAAGTGTTCTCGGGTTGCTGAAAAGCACTTTGGGGCCTCCCTGGTATCTTGGCTTGAACCACAATAAACCTGACACTTTGACTGCTTCAGCCTGGTTTACAGGATTTACCCTAGTCACAAAATCCATATAGACACAAGATGTTTATTTTTCTTAATGCTCGTGTAACCAGGTAGATAATTTGAGTTCGTAATATTTTATTTATTTTCATTTTTATGTTATAAATGTGTGTAATCAGACTGAAAATGTAGGTATTAATCTCAGTCTAGTCCTATGTAGTTCGGGTTGTCAGGCAAAGAGTGAATTGTAGCTTTTTGCCCGGATACGGTTCTTATTGGTTACTCCTGAAATGCAGACTTCTGATTGGCTAAAGGAAAATAGGTCCCACCCTCCAACCGGGAGGAGGATTTGAAGTTGCAGAGCCAGAGAGGAGAGATCTTAGAGTGAGAGAGAGATACATTGTTTTAAGAAAATTGTTCAGGCGACATAACGGGTAAAATTGTTAGAAACGGCTGTGTAGGTTGTGTGGCGCCACTTCTGCGAAGGGAAAGAGAGAACTCTGAGAAGTTTTTCGCCAGATGTAACAACGTTTGGCTGAGTCTTGGCTAGGTTTTTGAGATTCCTTGATTTTCTTGGATCCGGGCATGGAAAAGAACTCTTTCTGACGAGGGAGATGGCGAGCCACCATTGATCAAGATCGTCTCTGTCGGACAGTCAATCATAGTCTTTGTAGCTGAGAAGGAGGATAACCCCTTCTTCAATTTCCATCACCTGAGTGCACCAGTGTGGTAGAAGTAAGGAAGCAACAGAGGACACGACTGACTTACGGCTTGATCATGTTTCTGCGTCAGGTCGACGGCGTACCTACGGCGTAGGTTCCGCGTCGACGCAGACCCCTAGGCCGTAGCCTGACGTGCACCTCCCCAAAATTCTAACTACGCGTCGCATCGACGCGGACCGTAAGCGCTGTGATTGGTCCGCTCAGAACGTAACTTCCAGCAGTTGCTTTTTCCGGTCTTTCTTCCTATACCGCCATTTTTAAAGTTCTCGTTAACCAAGAGGAACGATGGACCAAGCTGAGGAGCGATTAACGGCTGTATACGGCGAAGAAGCTCGTCAAATCGGCTCGCTGACATTCGAAAGTGCATTTGTTCATCCAGGTCCCTTAGTGGCTGAACCAGTGTCGTAAATTCACCCATTTCCAGCCTCGATTGGTTTAGTGGTCGTACGGACCACCTCCGCAAACGTCTTCGTCGCCTGCGCCTCAACATTTGCAATATAATCATTTGCTTTTTGATATTGACGAGCGCCAACTCCAAATACAGCCGTTCCACTCCGGTCGCCATTGTGTACTGTTGTTTACTGTGACGGGAAGAAAAAGCAATGGCAACCCCCAAAACCACACAGCCACACCCCTTTGGCGGCATGGCGGTGAATTGCAGAGCAACACGGTCCCTCGACGCAGAACTTTGAATGCTCAACGACGGCGTCACGTCGATGGCGTAGGTACGCCGTCGACGTGACACCAAAGCATGAACTAGGCTTTACTCTTTTGATTTTTGAACTGAAACTGACTGACTATGAATGTACTGTGAACGAAAAGAAGGAACAACGAACTGAAAACACAAGGAACTGCATTTCAAGGGACAATGAGAAATTTGGGATATGTTTAACAATTCGGTGAAACTGTGTTGATACTGTTTAGTTTAGGAACTTAGTTTAGGTTGTACGGGATGTAAAATGAAAGTATGTTGTATTTCTAGTTTCATGCAGTAATACATATTTTTAATCAAAACTTTCAGTGGCTCTATTTCCTTTGTGTATCAATTTTGTTATATTTTTCTAACCACTCCTAACGAACCTAGACCTTGGCCTAAAGATTGAATTTGAATGTCCCGCTGACGCTAAGCGGGTTACAGTCGGTAAAAATTGAATATCAATTTAATATATATTTTTTACAATAACAAAGTCCATTGTTGGATTTTGCTCTGCCGACAGAGTTCTTTTGGGCCCAATACGGCGCAGGTGTTCCGATGCTTCTGTCAAGGGCTGCAACTAACAATTTTTTAAATAATCGATTGATTATTTTTTCGATTAATCGGATAAAAATAATACACATTTTTGAGCATTAATTTGCAACCTTTTATTACAAAAACAGAACTGACAGTGCAAATTCACAGTGCAAAAATACTTAACAAGAAAGAATTTATAAAAAAGAAAAAAATCAGAAAACTTAACAGGATTTGTTGGAACATCAGAACTTGTTCTCTACATTCACCGACATACACACTCACACACTCACAGACGTAAACAAAACAAACGAGAACAAAAGATGAGAATTCCAGAAGTAACCACTCTATGTATCTACAGATAACTTACAGACTGCACTTTACCTAAACAAAGGTTGTTAATTAGATTGAACTACAATCCCAGCAACTATTCCTCTTTATGAAGCCACATTATATAGGACTGTTAAACACAGGTCAGCGTTCTTCACCTCAGGAGATATTTACGCATTGCTTATCTTGAAGCCTCCACGGTATTTTAAAACAAAGACGTTTTCTAACCCAACAGCGTGGCTCAAACATGGGGAATGAACGTATAGCTAGCGAGCTAACGACAACGGTTAGCTTAGCTTTTAAGTTATTGTACAAGCAACGCGATTATGGAATAACATACGAGAGGATACAACAGGCTGCAGAACCTCCTGGATCTCTTGTCTGCTGCACTCCGCTCCACTCAACTGTTTCGTTCAATACTCATCTCCGCGACTTATTGAGTCCCGTGATAATCGCGCGACACAACAAATCGATAATGAAATTCATTGCCAACCTTTTTAATAATCGATTTTTATCGAGTCGTTGTTGCAGCCGTAGCGTAGATGTAACAACTTTTTTATTTTAATCTGACAGAAACTGCCAGGGGTAATTGTCTTCCCCCTAGCAACATTCAAAGCTTTGAATGTTGTTCAGTATTTCTCATTGAAGCGTTGAAACCTTTGATAATTTGTTCAGTTGTAGGTTAAAAGAAAGACAACATTGTTTTCTGTGAATGTATTTCTCCAAAGTTATATTGCACCAATCCATCATGACCTTAACTACTGAAGGTCAATGTTTGACTTCAACCTTATTTAACTGTATCATATTAGAACCTTTGCCCAATACAGTCACAAATACATAATTTAGAAAATATATAATCACATGTTAGCAAATTGACCCACATACAATTAATAATAACTGATTAAATGAGAACTGAAAACAACCTTTTTCTGCGTCTTGCCAGGGTGGAGAGGTCCACAGACCAGGTCATCAAGCCTGTCAACGTGGAGGCATTGTCCAAGTGGGTGGGTAAGATCCCAGTTGATGTTGTGAGGGACATGGCTGTCATAGCCCCCATGCTGTCCAGACTGGGCTACGATCCACAAGCCAACCCTCCCAACTATGGCCGGCCTGACCCCAAAGTCCTGGACAACACCAGAAGGGTGAGTACCGACCAGAGTGAAGAAGTTCTTTCCGGGTTGAATTGAGGATTTTATTCTGTCAGTTTTAAAGTTATTCTTTGATATCAACCATTATAATCTTAAGGAAATGTGCCCATTTGCTTTTACACTGAATCGGATGAGATGACATGTTTGTCTGGTACTTGCCCGGACCTCGCCGCTTCCAGGGGCCGTGTATTATGTGCTTGCTGCCTTTTCCCCCCACCGGAGAGGGATGGGACCCCTTGCTCCCGGCGCCACTGTCCTAAGTGCGCCTCAACCGCGTCGCGTCGCCAGGTCAGGGATCGGCCCACGTCAGGGGTCTGCGGCGATGTTTGCACCCACCCCTTTCCTGCAAAAAATGCATTGGAATGCAAAAGGTTGAAGCTTATAGCTGAAATATTGCTGAATATAGCTGAACATAGTGGAATATAGCTTAAATTAGCTGAATTTAGCTAAATATATTTTGAAAATGAAAGATATATATATATGAAAATAATATATATATATATATATATATACATATAGATATATTAATATAGCTTACAAAAGCGTAATAGAGGAATATATAAATAAATAGCAAATAATTACTGAAAATATAAAAAATGCAGAATACCTGCTAAAAAATGAACGCCGTTTCATGCGTGCTGCTGTTTCACACAGGTGGACGTTCACGTGTGTGGCCGTTTACGCGCCTGCAGATGCACACAGACCGGGCTGCTGCTGGAGATAGATTTGCTCTCAGAATCAGTCGAATTTCAACGTGTCTGAATCTGTTGGATTCCTAACAACCGCGGTTTACGATAGAAGACAAGATTTCCCACGTTTTGAGCTAAAAAGGCAAATTTAAAAGGCAAATTTAAAATATTTTTTCACAAGACCCTGACGTCTCTCTCCACTTTTAAGTATGAGGTCACCCGCTCTTAGCTGCCCAATACACACCAATGATGAAGGCAGACAAGGCGCGTAAAAAACATCAAACGAAAACGCAGACAGTTAAAACACTATAAAAGATATCAAAAAGCTGAGTAATACAGTAATAGCTGAACGTTTTGTTAACATTTTAAACGTGAAATGGTGTCTCTAGCTGAAAGGATGGCAGAGCCTTTACCTTTTGCAGTTGAAGAAGTTGAAAGCGGATTTGAAAATGTTCTTCATTGGAAACCATTAATTTTTGTTTTGATAAAAAGCTGAATAATTTTAATATTTGAAAAAATATGAAAAATGTAAAAGCGTAGAATAATAGCTGAACGTTTTGTCAACATTTGAAATTTTCAATTGTGTCTCGAGCTGAACATATGAAAAACCTGTAAACGTTTGAAGTTGAAGATGATTTAAAGATTTTCCCATTGGTTCCCATTATAAAAAAAAAACATAAAAAGCTTAATACTTCAAAAAAATTTAAATATCTGAAATATGAAAAGGAAATTGCCATCGTTTCCTTAAGTAGCTGAATATTTGAATAATTGAACTTTTTTCTGCAGCTGAAAATATGAAGGAGCTGGAGAGGTCCAAAATACGTACGGAAGAAGAATAAGTTTTTTAAAGACTTAAAGAACAATAGTTGGAATGCTTGTAGCATTCCAACTAATAAAAATTTTAATAAAGATTTGAAGAACACTAGTTGGAATGCTGAAGCATTCCGATGAATAAATAAGATAGCTGGCTGAACTCAGTAGGAAGCAAAAGAGTAAGTTGTTGAAAGATGTGATATGATGATATGTTTCAACAACTTACTCCTTTCCTTTCTACTGAGTTCAGCGAGTTAGTTTTCTGGTAGACAGAAGTCTGAGGTGACGGGACTGAGGGGCCGATCACACAGGACACGACTTTTTAAAGTGTAGCCGCTTAAAAAACTCCTTGACAACCTCCTCCCAAAAACTTGAGAGACTATGGCAAATGCCTATCCGCGAGTTGTGTCTGGATGACAAGAACTTTTAGTTGTACTTTTGGCTGAGCAGGAGTCATTTGGAGCGTCTTCTGAGCAGTATAATTGTAAAGCTCTTTTACATGTGTCACTTTCACATGTTCATGCATTCCGTGCATTTTACTTATTCTTATCTTTATTCTTTCATTTTCACTTTCATATTTTTATTCCCCGCAGAATCAACTGTAAATATGCAATGCTCCCAATTAAACCTCCATGCTCCCTCCTTATTGCACCCTGCTTCATGTTTAGCATGAAACGGGGTGCAACGTGGGTAATATCTTTCTCACCTTTTTCACCCCTGACCCGTTTTCATGCCTGCTCTTGGCATACGCTACCCCAAAAACGAAACTTAAAAGTCTGCTTCAACTCTGCCGGTATTTTGGTCAAAAATCAAGGCAGAATATCCTGAGATCGCCAAAAAAACTCTGAAACCCTGCCTCCATTTCAACATCCCGTCTTTGCGAAGCGAGATAACCAGTAGACTTCACATACAAGCCTAAGTTAAGCAGTAGACTGAATATAAAGGTCTAAGTTAGACCGGATATTAAGTACACACGTTGAGTGTCTTCCATCATCCTAACCTGGCTCGTAGCAGAGAATCAAGCTCAGGGCTCCCACTAATTCGGCGTAATGATGAGTTGTAAGTTTATGCACTTTATGCTTTATGCCGGTCGTATCATTTTATTACGTCATATTTATTGCATCACATTTATTGCGTCACATTTATTGCGTCACATTTATTGCGTCATATTTAATACGTCATATTTAATACGTCATATTTATTGCCCACACCATGATTGGCTGGTCCTTGAAAATATTGTCTGACACGAAACCGGTCCATTGGAGTGCAAAAGATTGGGTACCACTGCTCTGAAGCACGCGACCGGACTTGGCGTGCCACCTTCGGCCCGCGGCATACCACAGTGGAGGAAATGCATCCGATAAGGGGCAGCACAGCAAGGGGAGAGCACAACCCATCGGGTCAACAAAAATGCACGTTGTCCAAATCTATCAACAAAACCTCCACACTGACCCTGCACAGTGCAGACATGACATTGCAGCACAGCTGCGCAGGCAGCAACTTCTCCCCGTTCCAAGGAGTGGCCATAACAGCGCTGTGGCTAGTCTATGATTATATACGACTGCAAATTAAAAAAAACAGTAACATAATCAGCATTTCACTCAGCAGACGCTCATAAACCTCTGTGGGAAAGCGGTCATCAGCGAGTCCTGAGATTCTTGCTTCAAGGTTTTGACAGGACCCCTCCCCCCTTCCCCCCACTTCACTCACAGTGAGTATGACAGAACCAGAACCAGGTAGCAGGCGTCACTATGTTTAACCAGCGGAGAGAGAGAAGACAGAGGGAGACAGAAAAAGACAGAGGTGAGATATGAAACAGAAAGCAAGGCAGCAGGAGCAAAGACAGAGGCAACAGATCTAATAGGAGAAAACAATCTAATAGTGAAAAATGATTATAAAACACTTTGTGTATTTGTGTGAATCAATTATGTTATGAAATATATATAACTTTTAATTATAAAACAATTTAAATTATTATTTTTAAATTTTTTTAAATGATAAAATAACTTACTTTGTGATTCTGTTTAGGCCATCAGAGAAGGCTTAGAAGGCCCTAATGACCCGCCACTGATATATACGTATGGATATATAGGGGCCGTGTGCAACAGAACTCCACTCAGAAACCTACAAACTTACAAACTCAGTCATGTCTAGGGATGGGTATCGGTTGAGTTTTTTCCGATACCGGTGCTAAACCGATATTTTTAAAACGATACCGGTGCCTGAACCGATACTTTTTTATTGTCAAGGCCATTTTTTTTTCTTCAAATTGAACAATATATGAACTATTTAAAGTATACTATGAATATAAATACAGACAAAACTCTTCAAACAACAGCTTCAAACTTTTTAAATTCAAACTATAAACAATATTTATTAATTTAAAAAAAGAACAGACTAGGATAATGTGGCCTGATAGGGAGTGTTTGCAACAGAACTCCACTCAAACGGTTGGATTCTACAAACTCTGCTGCTTTACTGGACAACAGGTCATCATTAATATCAACTGGAGAGCTTTACTGGACTACAGCTTTGTTCCAAGCATAGGACTGCAAAAGCTCCTGCATTCATGTTGTCTCCCCAGCGATCACTCTGTGAGCGCACTGTGTGTGCATGCTGTTAGCCCCCTTGAGCTCCGCTGCATGCAGCAACATGAGAGGAAGCAGAGCAGTCACTGCGCTCTGATCCGCGCTATTTTAATAAAGTATCGATCGTAAAAATATGCAAAATCCTATCGTTTTTTAGTATCTGTATACTGTGCAACATTACAGAGTAGTGTGAAAAAAAAGTATTTAAATCGGCTCAGGCACCGAAAGGAAGCACCGAAATCCGCGTTGTGTTTCGGCCGGGTAGGTACCGGACGTCTTGGAACCGGTGCTATATTAGCACCGGTTTTCAGTACCCAACCCTAGTTATGTCTCCCAGCAATCACTCTGTGAGCGCTCACTGTGTGTGCGCGCAGGTAGCCCCGCCTCCTGGAGTCCCGCTGATGCAGCAACATGAGAGGGAGTAGAGCAGTGCACTCTAATCTGCGCTATTTAAATAAAGTATCAATACTAAAAATATGCAAAATCCTATCATTTTTAACGTACGAATATCACACTACCTTTTTCGTATCTGTATACCGTGCAACGTTACAGAGTAGTGGGGAAAAAAAGTAAGGTATTTAAATTGTCTCAGACAGCGAAAGGAAGCACTAAAATATGCATTGTTTCGGTCCGGTAGGTACCGGACGTCTTGGACATCAGTACCCAACCCGAATGCTAATCTAACCCTCGGCTGGCTGTAGCTTCATGAACTGCTTAAATACTTAATGTTCACAGTATAGCACTAAGTCAATTAAACTTCATTGTGTAATTCGTTGAGAACAAAATGACTGAGCGATGGTCAACGGAAACTAAAGTCATGAACCCAATGAGGACTAGATTCAAAATCAAAGGGAAAGAACTAAATCACAGCGGCTCCAACTTGCACGAATACATATACATCCGACAACGTCTAGGCATGCTTCTGATGAGGTGCCCGGTGGTGTCCTGGCTTGGGATGTCACGAGAACCAATATTTACGGCACCTTTCGATACAAAACTATCAAAATGCCGATGACGCCTAGTTTTTTTTTAAGTACCTGCGCCTCTTCTGGAACTGATGGGGGCAGTATACACTTCAGTGTTCCAGTCGACGTTTACATTCGAAATCAAAGATGGCAACTGTGGCCGCAGCGATCGTTCCGTATTCTGACACCGTAGCGGCTACGGCGTAGCTTCTGCATGGTACAACCCAAGCAGGAGCATGAGTTGTTTTCTCAGAAAGGGGGGATGTGAGCACTGGGCCAAGAGGAGGACAGTGGGGCCTCATGCACATAAGTAGCCTGCTGAAGGTCATTTTGTAGGGCTGTGGCAGTGCTCCCACTGTTCCTCCTTTCACACAGGAGCAGATGCCGAGTCAGCTGCGGCTCTGTCCATCTCTCCTCGTGCAATGGCCCATCTCCTGGTATATCCTCCTGTGCTGGGAGACACAGCAAAGGCCTTCATTTGCACTGGATCAGGGGAAGTTCATTCACAATTGTTTGCGGATCTGAACTGGCAAGATTAATATCTAAGAGGTTTAATTGTCTTGGTGTTGCACTGTGATGATGACGTGTATGTTCTTTGAGCAGCGTCTTTATAGTAGAGAGTGTGCTATCAATCTTCCCATTGAACTCTCAGCAAGCGAACAAGCATTTTAATACAAAATTACAAAATATTCCTATAAACAGCTGTACTGCTGTTAGAGTTATTTACAGTTTGTCTGCTCAGGAATACCTCAGCGAGCCTCTTGGCTTGTAGCTTTGAACAGCGAATGCCGAGCAAACACCAATTTTCCTATGATCTCCAACTTTTGTTGGAAAGCTTCAAACTAGTGGAAAGTCGGGGTTGTTGATTCCGTGAACTACGATGGTCTTCTCAGAGGGCCTCTTTGACATGAGTGTGTGTGTGTTGGAAAAGTGGAAAACCCCTATTTTGATCGATTCCATCCACATTTTGGCAAATTCCACAGTTATGTTGCGCTTTACAGCTCGTTCCATTCATATCATCAAATTCCACATTTACAAAAAGCAAAGGGTGCTTATTCTCTCTTGATTGGAGACAACTTGTCCGGAGAAAGGCGCTGAGATTCAAGGACAAATATTTTATGAATAATGGCCAATCCACTCGTTACATTTCATAAACTTTGTTCCATTCCATGAACACTGCCTTCTTTTCTTTGGCAACAAGGTCCTAGCCCCTTATCAAGCCCTTTGCTATTTTTGGGGCAGGGAATGTTTTATTGAATCCTTTGCTTAGTTATCAGGTGACATGCTCTGCAGTATGACGCACTTCTCTGTTTTACTTTGATCTCTCAAGGCCTGTGGAGGCTGAGTTTTCAAGGGCTCTCTCCCTCTTAGATCCCCAATTTCTCAATGTGATGAATTGGACAATAAAAGAGCCTCTTACATCAATAACTCAAGATCGTACTCCTTTTGAGACGTTTGTAAATCTGTATGAATAATCAAGGCAACAAGGAAAAAGGTGGCTTTATGTTCACAAAGTGGCTGGAGACGTGCTGAGGATTGAGCGACAGATCGTCTGTGGTTTCCATTAGTGTGAAATTCCGTTCTGTCATTCCTTAAGGGTAAATGTTTGTTTGTCGCATCAAACGGCACTGTATTATAGTCATTGCTGATGTGAAAACAAGATTGCCAAATGGTGAAATGTGTGTTGTTTCAACATTAGCGGTGAAACAGACTGAAGAATGTCTGTTCATTTACTGTTGGGCATTTTTCAAAGTTTGACCTCGACACTGTTTGACTGCTCAAATGTCCAAAAATTTCTGGCTGATTTGTGGTTTCCTAGCACACAGGCTGGAACTCTTCCCAGATGTCTGGATAATTTCCTCAACAGGATTCATACTTCCACACTTAAATTTCCATGAAAACCTAAATAATAACATACAAATGTATCACAGATTACTCTGGTAAATACTATGACTCCTGGTGTAAAAGCAGAAAATGTAGACTTCTGTGATGATATGTTATTGCATGTAAAAGTGATAAAATGGCCTTATGGCTTCACAAATAAAAAGTAAAAAAAACAGTTTGAACTAGAGCCCTTACTTCCAATTAAGGAAAATTAATATTTTGTAAATTCTTTGGCTTCCAACTTTGGGAAAAATCTCTTCCTGTTAAACAATAACCCGGTCAGTAGGTCATGGCTGTACTGATCATGGATCAAGAGGCTGATATTGAAGAACAAACAAGACATTGTACATAGCCATGGTGGTGGCTCTGTGAGGCTGTTTTTTTGAGATAAAGGTCAGCTGGCACAATGCCAACATGCTGATGATCATCAGATATCATGTCAACTATGTTCATCATCATAGTTTGGTATATTGCAATGCTAACTTTCGAATTCGTTCCATACACAGCTGAGGCTGATGGGAATGTAATACATTTTGCAGGCATTTGGTCATAAAACAAAGGATGATTTATAATTTTGATCCATCCAATAGTTGGCTCAACATTCAGACTGGATGCATCCAACATTCGTTGCTATACCTATAAAAATAATGCCAATAACAATGGGGGTTCCTCGGAAAATGAAACACTTCCTCTCTGGAAAATGTCTATTTACTGTGTTGAATGTTGAGGCCCATGTATGGATATGTTGTCACTGGATTAATCTCCAGGAAACTGCGAAACTCTTGTCAAAAGGAGATGCTGATGTCACAGTCACACAACTCTAGTTTTCTGAATTATATATTTTTTTAACAAATATTTGTATTATGGTATTTTTTTCACAGTGCACAAACAAACACGGGACAAAACAAGGCAGATACAAAATTAGATTTTTTTATTGAAGTACATATAGGCATTTTGGATAAAGATATCAATGGCATGATATTTTTGTTAGGTGTTACTGACTATATATACCTCAACAGAAAACAAACCAGTGAGAGAAGAAAGAAAAGGACCAAAAGAAAAGAAAAAGGTGAAACAATAGACTACATAGTTGCAACAAAATCCCCACACCCTTCCTCCAGAAACCCCATAAATGAGCCCCAAATATTGGCAAAGGTGTTATATATTTCCCTTTTAAAATACATAAGTAAGTTTCTCAAGGACAAGGCAGCGCAACAGTCCCTCTATCCACTTTTGTTTGCTCGGCCTCTGGACAGATTTCTAAGCCATTACAATGTTATGTTTCAAGAAGGGAAAATATGATTGATTTTTGCTATTAAGTGTACAACTTGCTGGGAAACACCCAAAGAGACATATTTTTGGACATAATGTAAGTTGTTCTTTGATACAGATAGAAACAATTGTAATAATCTCTTTCCAGCAATCTTAAATAAGGGTGCATTCCCAGAGTCAATGAGACAAACTACCTTTATGTATTCCACATTTAACATAGTCGGTGTATTGGGATAAATGTGATGTAGTAACTCTGGAGTAATGTATGTAGCGATGCAGCACCTGGGGGCAGCTGATGCTTCTACCTGCGGCCTCTCCCCACACCTTGGTGCGGTAAGAGGTTTTCGCCGGCACAGCTGTGCTGCAATATCATGTCGGCACTGTGCAGGGTCAGGGTCTTGGTTTTGTTGGATAGATTTGGACAACATTTTTGTTGCAGTGCGCACTTTGCACCTTGCTCACGACGTCTCCCCGTATGCTTGTGGTGGAGCCGTGTAGCAGAACAGGTCGTTGATGGACTGTATGAACACGCCGTGTATTGAGTGTGTTTGTCTGTGACAGTAACTCCAGGGACCCTTTTTCCTCCCAATCCGCCTATGATGTGGACTATACGGCACTCATTAAAGCTACTGTAGAAAAGTATATTCATTTTTGCCGCAGCCTTGCTCTACGCATCTGCTCAGTTGTGCTTCATATCCCAGCCGCCATCCTACTTTTCTGAATTACTCATGCAGGAAAAGTAGTCGTTTCTGAAAACTAGGGGTGGGAGAAACATTCAATAGAGTATAATATCGTGTTTAGTTTGCGTGCTAATTTTCGGGTCGTTCGTGAGAGCTAGGCCTCGCCTGGAATCCAGACAAGAGCAGGCATTAAAAAAAAAGTTTTCAGCTGCCTTCAAAGTATACAGAGGAAGTCATAGAAAAATGACTTCCTGTTACTTCCTTAAAATTACTTCCGATCTTTAACCTTGTAGTCTAAAGATCACTGTTGGATTTATTTATGTGTTCATGAATATAAATTTTTGGACATGTGTGTGTAGCTGCATCCTTTGTTCTTTGTATGTCTGCCTGTAAAATACATTACTGCTGGTTTTGGTGTGTGTTATATGAATACGATTATGTGTTATCAACCACATAAAATGTGTTTTTAGATTAAACCTGAGACTAATAGTCAACAATCGAGCGTTAAGTATTGGAATTACACATGCTCTAAAATCGACAGCCGCCTCGTTCTCGTGGGATTATCGTTGACCATGTGTGCATGACGTCAGAGCAAGTCGGGATCAAGTCGGACACAAATCTAACCGGCATGCATTGCATGCCGATTGCCGGTGACCGTTTGTGCACAGAACTGGCTCATCTCGAACGAGCCTATTGTATCACCAAAGCCAAGTATTGAGCTTTTATGTAATCAAAAGCATAAATCAAACTCTTGTAGTGCTGGAAACTGTCGGTGTTATGGATTAACAGGCGGCCGCGGTCCTGGAGAAGTTGGTGAAATTCCTACAAATAATATTATGAACCTAGACACGACACCGTTTGATGCTCCGACGTCTTTGGGATTTTCACAGCAAGCAGAAATAATGGTTATTTTCATGGTGAAATGAAAACTCTTTGCGCGCAGATAAACCACAGAAATTAGGCCTACCCCCTCTCTGGCGTGTTCAGCTCGCATGGGACTTATGTATTGTGATTAATATTGTATCGTGAGATCTCTGGTGATTCCCACCCCTACCGAATACTTCTTCTGAATCTTTATAAATTCACGACCACTATTTATTAGTGTTCCCCCACCCCATTCCAAAAGAAAACAAGATAATATGTCTGCGCTGCATCACATTGGACATATGACAATTAGCCCTGAAGTAAACCACTGTATGAAGATGCCACATGTGGAAATGCTTTCTCTGCTGTCTGAGTTTTCACCCAGACTCATCCAAATATTTACCATCTGTCTTCTTTGGCCCTGATTTGACCACAGAATATGCAGCCTGTGTTCAGCTGCTCAAAAGAGAGATAGTTTGGAAGCAGTTATCTGGACGGCATGTTTGTTTTGTGTGAGGGATCTGAACAATTACACATCATGGCCTATGAAGAGCAGGCTTATCTCAATGATACTTAGATGTGTGTGACTGAGTCATACCCAGGGTTAAAGGTACCTACTCTCAGCAGTATTGATCCTGTCAGTCAAGAAGTCCAGCCATAATGCCGAGGCTGAACCACTGCAGAGCTGCTGCTCGTACCAGCAAGCACCTTGGCTGACTTGATGGTGCTCGTCTTTTCCTGAGTTGACTCTGCTGAAGCATGACTGTGGGGCCTTTTTTTTTTTTAAAGGCTTTCTGCTCCGCAATGTACAGTTGTCTTGTTCATTTAGATTCTTGTACAGTTGAATCAACTTCATTGCCATTTAGTTTTGAGAAACTTGTGATGGTGACCTCATAATATTCAGCATTTCAAGTAAAACATAAAAATAGACAAAACACCATGAGTGAAAAACATGGACCTTAAAACAACCAGGCTTTGCAATTTAAGATGCAACTGACTAAATGTTATTTTTTTCATACACAAAATACAATTTTTAAAATGTGAATCGATTCCTGATCACATTGGTCTTAGGAAGAAGAGAGGCTGGACGTCGTGGTGAAAGTTGAACACAGGTATTTATTCAGCCTTCCATTAAACGGGAGTCCCTATTAAGTAGATAACTAGACTCTTATTCCAGAGTATGTAAGATTTATTTTAATAAGAGTTTTTATACACACAGTACTTTTACAGCAACTTCCTTTCTTTGGAGGTTATCCCGCAAGAGTTGAAAGACAGTCAGAAAGTAATGTACGTTTCAAAGATTAAAACACCGTCAGCCCCTCAGTACTAAAAGACTCAGTTTAGTCACAGCGTAAGAAAGTCTCCATTTGATTGCTCAAATAGAGTGGTTCAATCTCTCGGACAGAGTCCGAGAAGGAACTAAAGAGGTGCGCAGTTATCTCGGTATATAAAGGCAAGTGTGAGGGAGAATCTAGAAATCTAGACAGTAGATAGTGATTTACTGATCTGTCCTTGGTCACATGCTCAATGCGCGTTTGTAGATGCAGCTGCAAAAAACTTCCAAAAGGGAGGCTGAACAGGTGTCAGTTAGACTGGCGCCTTGTACGTAGAGTTGGCAGATGAAACGTGCCAATGCTATTTGATGGGGTCATGATAAGTTTACAGGTGTTAGACCTTTCATTAGTGTGAGTAATGGGTGTCCGTGGTTCAACATGCTCTGATCTCGGTCACAGGTTCAACATCGTCTTTGGAGCAGGATACTTTTTGCCTTGACCATATTTAGACCTGTCTTCCGTACACTGTCGGATTCATCTACTATGACCATATTTGGACTTGTTATAAAAAACAGAAATGTACTCAAGCATATCAATGCAGCGTGATAAAAAACATTTTACTTATAACTTTCATAGTCATATTCAATAAAGAAGAATGAAAGAGAAAAATAACTTAAGAAAGAAAAGAACTCATAATTTACAGAAGCCAATCCTCAACAATAGCGTTTGTTATTGGTGGACGAGACGTTGGAGCGGCGCGTGGCTTATGCTTGCGAGCCCGTTGATTTGGTTGTTCAACCCACGTGGCTTCCGTTCCAATGTCCTCCTTATCAGTGTGTGTGCATGTTGTGCAGAGCGCTTCAGTGTGTGTGTGTGTGTGTGTGTGTGTTGTGTGAAGGGGATCAGTGCAGGGGTCACTAACCATTTTGGAACCGAGAGCTACTTTGAGGTACAAAATAATCCGAAGGGCTACTTGTTTGATACAAACTTCCTGAACAACAAAGTCGCACAGATCAGCTTTTAATTATACTATATATGAACTGTCTGATCACATATCAATGTTATTCCTCACAATAATTAACAATTTCCACAACAATGATGGTAGGAAAAACATGTTTTTATCACATTGTTAGAAAAATGTAAATAAAATTATATCCGTGCAAAAAATAACTAATATTTAGTTACTACTAAATAGCTTATTGTGGAAAACAATAAGCTATTTTTTTTCAAAACAGAATAAGTGCAGATGTGTGAAAATCAGGTTGCATCAGTGGCTTACTGAGCTGCTTTCCTCTGCACATCTTTTTAAAATGGGGTTGTAGATTTTATACGTACTCTCAACTAACGCTTAATGAGCTAAGGTCTGTTTTCTGATGAGAGACGCAACAGCAGAAAACAGACCTCATGGAGATCTCATAGATCGGCTTTTGGCAAAATGCCAAGTATCGGCGAGTCGCGCATGCGCAGAGCAGCCTGTTGACGGCGTACGGTGAACATTTAAAATCAGCATTTCCTCTTGCGCCCAGAGACTCTCGATAAAGTCAGAAACAATGTTTATGGAGCTCCAGGCTGCAGCCTGTTTGTCTTGACCCACACATACATGAACTGATAAGCTTTAAAACTGATAGCTGTTCGCTTAAAAGTGTTAGCTTAAAGCAGCAAATCCCATTGAAAAGCACGCAACATATTTTTCGCTGCTTCTCTCTCTCTCTGTCCACTGTGTGCGTGCCCGTGTGTGTGTGTGCTCACCTGTGTGCGTGCCCATGTTGGGGGCGGAACTCCGCTTCTTGCATACAGAGAAGAGTTTTAACGCGACCATGGTCGGTTGATAACTTTTTTTTTTTTTAAATTTTGACGATTTTTTTTTTTTGACGATTTTTTTTTAGAACACGTCTCGCGGGCGACTCACGTGGTCCCTACGGGCGACAAGGTGCCCACGGGCACCGTGTTGGCGACCTCTGGTCTAAACTAAAGCTAATTTGTACTTCTGTATGGTATCCATTTTGATTTGTATAAGGCCTCAATATATTCTTACAATCTTAACATCATCTTGGAAAGGTTTTCCATTGTACTACTGTCCTCTGATCCTGCCTGTAACAAAATTCAGTGACTGAGTTTAGTAGTGTGCCTGTAACACGTTAAAAAGCTCATGGTGAAATGTATCAGTATTCTGATGCTAGTCACTGCTAATTTATATCACAGTATTTTGTAATATTCTGACGGTTTCACAGTATATCACGGTATTTCTTCACCGTCAGCCAACTACACAACTGTGTGGTCAACTGGCCGTGGTAGGCTGTTGTAAGTTAATGTCATCATTAACATTTTACAGGTTGATGTTGAAAGCGCAGGGGATACACGTGTCAGGGTTCTAACTTTAGTTGTGTATTTAACTTCATGACAACAATTTATAACCAACAACTAACACTCTTTAAAAGGGTTAAACACCACAACACAACACTTTGTGACCCAAACCTTTTGTAACATGCTGTTTATAGCGCGCACACAAACAACAGGAAGAGTACATATAACTGTATTGGTATTGAGTAAACGGCCTGTGGCTCAAAAGTTTAATTAAAATCTTAAGTTATAAATCTTAACATTTCCCTCCGTCAAACTGAATTCTTTACGTTACTGTGAATAAATAATAAACTAATAAAGATCGCTCGTTAGATCCTCATAACCTCGACGGAGAACTCGGAGCCAGCGACTCATTTAAAAAATCATACCGAGCTCAGGTCTCGTTCAGAGGGCGGTGACATGCCCGCTGCCAAGCTGATTGCTCCCGCGAGCAAGACTTCAAATCGTCGGTATCTCTTTTAGTTGGCTGATTCTTGACAAACCGACCACAGATTTGAAACTTAAACAAATAACTTCTCACCAGAAAACATCTTAAAATTACATTTTGTGACTCAACAACAGTAGTATTCAGAGACTGTCAACTTTCAGTTTTGATTTCTCCTCCGCCATTGTTCCTTTTTAATGGTGCGAAAATGGTTTTGCTGTGTAATTTTGCCCCATGACTAAACTTAAGAACCCTGACAGTGAAGTAGCTTCGCTGCTCACTCAGTGTTAAACTGCAAATTGTTAAATGTCTTTACTGGTGTAGAGTATCAACTGATGTTGGATCCGTGCACCGGTTTGACGGTATGTGAAAAATTCATACCGTAGGCAATATTGATACCGGTATGCCAGTTCAGACGCTATACGGCAAAGCCCTAATTGACACATAATTAAAGGGTAATTTCTCCCCTTTACAGGAAAATGCACTTATTAACAATCTTGAACTAATTAGGTCAAGTGCCACCCTTAGGCTCCACAAGCATGTCACCATTTTGCATCAATTGTGTTTCATTTGGTACACTTTTGTGTGCATTCTGACCTCATGATCATAACTGCTTGTAGTCAAATTAGGCTACTGCTCCTCGTGGCTGTATATGGGTGAGCTTGGGGTGTTTCATGTTTATAATTACATTTACCTGTCGTTCGTTAAACTCTGTAAAAAGTTCGGGCTGTCAGCTTGAAAGGTGCTTGGCCATGTTTGACGTGTTACCTCGTTTGTCTGTTGTGTAAGCCCTGCCCGCCTGAGCTCCGTCTCCATGCACTCTCTGCATGCAGCATGAGGAGAAATACACATTGGCCGCGTTTCCCAGATTCGTTAAGACGCTCTTAGCGCTTAAGAGCGTCTTCGGAGCGCTCTAAGAGCGCTGTGAAAGAACGATGTGTTTCCCAGCTTAAGACGCTCTTTTACTAAGAACGAAACGTAAGATCAGTCTGACCCACTCTTAACAGCCTTCTTAGCGACCAACGCTCACTGCAGCCGCGTCAGGGAAAGTTATATCTGACATTCAAAGGAATACTTAAACCATGTGTAATGATGAATGTGCGCCCACAGCTGCAGAACACTGACGCAAGAAAAATAATAGCATAAAAAGAAAAATTACAATATAAAAATAAAGAATTTCCCCTGTGTTCCTGAAGCTACATAAATAAAATGAATCATCATTACTATAACTCATTGCGTTTTCACACACATTCGGCAGCTGCATATGAGTTTACGTTAGCTATAAAAACATCAACACCCCTGGTATTTCACAGATATCAGGGAAACTGACAGGTGTAACTGAACTCGGCTGGAACCTCATCCAGAGAGGCTCCATGTCTAGAGGCGTTGCTGAAGTCCACGCGTGAGAGACACCACGGCTGAAATACGGCATAATCTCGCTGCTAACCAACAGTGTCGCCGTGCGCGAAGCCAGATAGTTTACATAAATGCATGTGTGCGTCAGCACTTCTCTCCACTTAATGTGCTGTCGGACCGGGCTGTCCAGTCCAAGTACCGGCTTCCCCATGTGGAGATGCAACGCCTCGTCCTGCTAGTGTCACCACTCACCACACATTATAGGGCAACCCGCTGCAATGTTGCAGCTCCGCGCTGCGTTTTTACGCAGTGGGGTGCTTCCTGGAGGTGGTGGGGGACGGCACCGGCCTCAGCAAGGCATCGGTTTCACGGAGTTTGGCAGCCGTAACACCGATCCTCCTGCGCCATGCCTAGACACACATCAGAATGCCCACCACAACGGGACGAGGTCTGCCTGGTCCACCGTGGATTTCATGCAATGGCTGGGATCCCCGGGTGATTGGTGTTGTGAATGGCATGCACGCACACGCGCGAAGCGTAATTGCACCTGTGTGTGGAGACCACAGGGTGTGTGACTTATGCGCTGATAAAGTAGTGGGTGATCAATTTGCCTGGCATGGATTGATTTAGTTTCGGACCTTCTTTCGAGCCTTCTTAAGTCCTTAAGAACGATCGAATCTGGGAAATGTGACCAATAGCTGCAAAATGTAACTGAGTAAAAGTAAAAAGTATCGGAGACATCGGCGCACTGCTGATAGCAGAGCAACAGCGACCCCTATCAGAAGCCTACCAACCGACCAACCTACAGAAACACAAAAACATAACGAAAACATGGTGTTTTAATGGTGTAGTCCTTTTAATTACAACCACAAAGTGTGCAGTTTCTGTTACTGCAGTGGATCTTTCTGGGCTTTTCAAAGAACATTTCCAGGACCTCTCCATATGGAAAGTCGGATAGGTCTGGCCCATTAATTAAGATGCGCAGGATCTCATGGTCTCATGGATCTCATGGTCTCCTTGCAGCCTGTTGCGGATGTTTGTCTTGACCTGCAAATACATGAACTGTTAGGCTTTAAAATTGATAGCTGATAGCTTAAAATAGTAATAGCTCCAAGCAGCAAATCCTATTTTGAAAAGTAGGTATTACCCTGTCCATGGCGGAGAAGTCCCTCTCACAGTTTACACTGCTGACCGGGACTGTCAGGGCAATGGCAGCCAGCAGGCTCATTGTTGGGCACATAGTACCAAACTCCTCATATTTTAAGGACATTTCTGGCAGAATGGCCAGCTGTGTCTTGTTCTGAAAAGGTTCAAAAGGTTATCAGTAACAGAGTATAGTGTTCATGATAATGTCATGAGAAAATGTTGCAATGTTAAGTTACCCTGAATGGACCAGAAACCATTTGCTCCTTGAAAGACGTCCATTCCTCAAGGACTGTGCCAAAATCAACACAGGAACAAAACTTCTCCACTAGTATATGCAGTTGTGTGTGTAAAGTGTTGTCAGAGAGTGTAGCTGCTTGTGGACCAAGTATCCCAAATACAGCCACAACTCCAACCTCAAGAAAACGCGTCTCGAGATGAGCAATGAGGCATTCCAAATATGGATCCATCACCTGATCAAACGCATGAAAAATTTCAGTAAACTATTAGTATAAATAAAACTAAATGGAAGTTACATCTATAAAGTCAGCCAATGCCACATAATCATTCCTGGGATTAAAATCTAAGCCAGTAATGCTGTCTGTCTCCTGCATCGTCACCTCTTCTTTCCCTCTCCTGTTCAGCAGAGATGCAGAATGCCCCCAGTCCTGAAGGGTCCTCCAAATTCTGGGTCAAATTGCTCAAGTGTGACCCAGGTTGATTACCACCCAAATCTTGTATGCCCTTTATTAAGGTCAGGGTGACAGGGACCTGGGAAAATAAGCACATTGATTCATGTATAAGGATTAATTGTGGTATCCTATGTTTGTGCAAAATACAAATAAAGATAAAACATAGCAGTTGTGCTGAGCTATTTTAGTCACCTGCTCTTATTGCCAGGAACATGTCATCCTTCTTTTGGAATAGCTTGGAGAGGCGTGCCAGGTGAGGGAGCACATCAGCTTGCAGGTGAAGGGAGGCAATGAAACGATAGGTGGCAAGGAAGGAGTACAGTCCCTTAGCAGTAGGACATTTCCGGGTCTCTACTTGCTCTGCCAAGGCACCCAGTACAGCAGTTATGTTTTTTAACAGTTTTTTTTTTTTACTGCTTCGTGTTGGGAGAGCAATCGTGTGTTGTTTACTTGCTAATCAATGACAAAAAAAAAAAACAGTGGGTTTAACATTTTTTTATGTAAATGCAGTAAAGTATTCACATGTCAGTTTATTTGAGGCATAACTTATTTACCTTCACCTTAAGCTCTGGCACACCAACGACCTCTGCAACAGCTTTCAGGGATGCAGAGCGGTTTGCACTGTTCCTAAAGTACAGGTGCAGCAGTTCTAAGTGGTCTCTGAATGTAGCCATGTAAGGCACCTCTTCAACTGCATCTTTACAGGCCAGAGCTATGGCCATTCCTCTGACAGCTGTTTTGCAACTCCATTTTGTCTTCATATTAAATACATTTGTTTATTAATTTAAGAAGAAACTAAATATTTAAAACAGTTTA
This sequence comes from Clinocottus analis, assembly GCF_023055335.1. Taxonomy (NCBI): domain Eukaryota; kingdom Metazoa; phylum Chordata; class Actinopteri; order Perciformes; family Cottidae; genus Clinocottus; species Clinocottus analis. The sequence continues at coordinate 14,268,097 of NW_027175931.1, read as the reverse complement.
ATTATGTACAAAAAACAAGGTATGACACCTGTGATTACTGCAGCACCATCGGTTCCAAGGCCAAAGATTAAGTCCGTGGGGATGCCATTCGAGGAAATGATGTTCTTTAGTGTTGCCACTATTGAATCTGCTTTGCCGTCAGTCAGGCAAGTCCAGGAATTGGCAGAAGACCTTCCCCTCGTTGTCTATGTATCTAAAAATGTCCAGATGATTCATTGCAATTATCTGTATATTGAAATGTTATTGGTCAATGAAATGTTACACTTTGAGTAGACCTACCTTACATGAATGTCTAGCTGTCTGGCGACAGAGACAGCAGTAGTTTCATCAAACTCCAAGCCTATAGCTTGTGACTGCAAAATATTCCTTAATATTGGGTTCTCAACAACAGCGGCGAGAATTTCCAACATTTCAGCAACTATGCGATGAGACCTATAATTGGTGCTTTTGCCAATCTAAAAAGTAGGAAAAGTTACCATTCAAAGACGCTTGACAATTAAATGCAATGTATGAATTCTTTAACAAATTTTATGCAAGAAAAATCTAATTCAATGTCAATACAGCGATCACATAACGCAAAACAAGAAATATGGTGAACATGTACAAAAGAAGCTTCCATTGAGCTTATCAAAATAGGTGCAGCCTAGCAGATTAGCCAGTTGCAGCAAGGCTGGATAGTTGGTGTGGTGGGCTATTTCATGCTTTACAAGCCAGTACAAGCATTTGAATGCCCCCACCAGAGCCTCACGCTCCATGACAACTGTGGACTCAAATGACGTAAGGATAGTGTTGCCTGAAATGATTTGCATTATCAGCATTTAAGAGCCAAACAAATAACTTTTTTTTGTACAATTAACACTCGAAATGATGCAGGCACTTGCAAATGACACAGTAGTACTAAATGTAAACCATACTTTAATGTTTCATTTTTACCTGCTGTCAAACCTGACTGGCGCCGACAGGCCATTCTATGATGCTCAGACATCATATGTTTGTCAAGTTTGTCCTTTCTGGAGGATTGGCAGTGAGAATCTATAAATGGCCGGGCCTGATTTTCTCTCACAACTGCCTGTTCATGCTGTCGACATATTCAACAGAACAGTCCTAAAACCAAAAAGAAAACTGAAATAATCCCTTTTCATTCTCTATGTACTGTATTGTATCTATTAATTAATGTAATGTATTTAATTATGTACTGTATTGACTTACTTACCAAGATCAGTCTTGTACAGCCAGGGGGAGTATTTCCCCTTTGACAGCCAAGCTTTGTCGAAACCTGTCGTCCGGTGGTGACCAGACTTTTGCTGCTTGTCGGGAGTGGGGGGGAACCGGCGGGGCCGGGGGACGGCACTTTGGCTTGTTTCTGCACTTGCACTCGGAGCAGGAGAGCTACTCTGGGTGCTACTCGCAGCAGACCGACTTGTCCAATGTTCACTACCTTGGGAGCGTTTAAAATACGAAGATATATCTGTTTTCTTTCGCGACATCACGCTCTCTGCCGGCTGATGGGAGTGCGCTCTCTGCTCACCTGTGTGCACGCACGTGTCTGTGCATATCGGCGTTGTGCGCGTTACCGAGAGCAGAGTAGAGTTATAAACGTGATCATGTAGAGACAGAAATGACATCTTGTACCGTGTGGATACGATCAATAACATAAGAATATGTAGTTTGTTTAATAAAAGAACAAGTAATTCAAGGTTTCCCGTTTAGAAAACGAAACCTTAAATTACATCTGTTGTGATCTGGCGCTGTAGAGAAAATTTCAGAGTTGCAGATTTTTTTTTCAGGGGGGCTCCCCCCCTAATATAATGATAGAGAAAACACTGCTTTTGGTATACATGCATTTCCTCCTCTTGTATGTATGCACACATTTAGTGTGGCTCTTATGCACTGTTTTATGAAGGAGACCCTCCGCCACCCTCTTATGTTAACTACGGTTGTTTATTGTATTGTTTGAAGTAATTCTCCAGTTTCACCTTTGTTACATGTAATCCCTTTAAAAGAAGGGCATTGGGACCTTTATAACCAGGAGGGGAAAGACGTGAAGAGTCATATGAGAATGGACTGTTTTCTACAGTTAATCCCGAGTAGGGAAACTCATTTGTCACCATAGACAACAACATACTCATACAGACAACAATAGACAAGGTTTATAGTGCATTACAGACAAAAAACACATTACAAGAACAAACACCAGAACATGCCGTATGAAACAAGACAACAAGACACATAACCAACATAAAAAGATGCTAAATTTAAATCTAAAAACCACAACTAAAGGTGTTAATTAAAAAAATCGAACCGCTGCCAGGACAAAAGACCTTCTCAGTTGCTCAGTCGAACACATTCGCATCCAAAGCTGCTCACTGAATGGACTTCTGAGTTCTTTAAAAACACAGTGTAGCGGATGGCTTTCAGAGAAAACAATATTTTTTAACTTGGACCTCTTTTCTAGAGTGACCTCTATTGAGTCCAGGGGATGGCTGATAACTGAGCCAGCCTTTCTAATCATCTTATTTATGCTGTTTTAATCATCCGTAGACATGCCGCCCCCTAGCAGAGCACAGCATAAAAGAGGACACTCGCTAAGATCCCCTGGTAAAACACATAAAGAAGCTTTCTGCTGATGTGAAAGGATCTGCGCTTCCTCAACAAGAAAAGTCTTGACTGAGCCTTTTTATATATAGCATCAGTGTTCTTTTTCCAGTTTAGTTTACTGTCCATATGGACCCCAAGATATTTATATGACTGGACAATTTCTATTTGTTGACCTGCAATTATCACTGGGGAGACCTCCTTCCTTCTGAAATCGAGGACCAATTCTTTGGTCTTTCCTATATTTAGTTTTAAGAAATTTTCCTCACACCAGCTGACAAAGGATTCAATCTCCCGTTTATAGGCCAGGTCATTTCCTCGGGTCAGAAGACCAACCAGTGCAGTATCATCTGAGAACTTTTGAATGTTACAGGAAAAGCAGCTCTGCCTGTAGTAAGCTGTATAACGTGAGAATAAAACCATTCCCTGTGGTGCTCCAGTTTTAGTTAAAATAGTGTCAGAAAGTTTCTTATTGAGCCTGACAAACTGTGGTCGAGATAAAAGGTAATCTAAAACCGAAGTAATAGTTGTATTGTGCAGTTTAAAAGACAAATGTTTTTTAGCTTAAAGGTGTGGTTGAATTGTATTACAAGCACTAGACAAAACATGATCCTAATAGAACTGGCGGTGGTTTCAAGATGACTATAAATACTATGTAGCATAAAAAGTAGTGCATCATCTACCCCTACACCCTTCTTGTATGCAAACTGCAAAGGATCCTGAAAGACTGAGTCCTGTCTACTCAGTGACCCAGGACAACCCTTTCAAAACATTTCATGATGTGTGACGTCAGGGCTATGGTTTTCAGGTTAGTAAGACTATGACCCCTCACACCGTTTGCCTTTGGGATGGGAACTAAATAAGATGTTTTTCACATTGCTGGAATTTTTGAGGAAAACAGACAAGGAAAATAAATATATTGAAGGACTGAGCACAGCTAGTCAGCACAGACCTTCAGGGTGTGTGGATGGACACCATCAGGACCTGCTGTCTTGTTCACCTTAAGGTGTTGTAATTGCGGTCGAACCTCCTCAACATTTATTAAAATGGCTGGGCTACAGTCCTCAGCACTATTAGTGCAATGGAAGCAAGGATTCTCTCGTTAGATGCAGGGAAATGCACTTTATCAAACCTTGCAAAAAACTGGTTTGCTTCGTTTCCATTGATCCCAGCACCAGACAAACTAGGATTACTGGTCCCATAACCATTTATCAATTTCATGCCATTCCAATGGCCCCTTGTATTTCTATTGGACATCTGTCCTTCAACCTTTCCCTTATATTTTCGCTTACCTTCTTTAAATATAGCTTGAAATTTCGTTTGGGCAGTTTTAAGCCTATCTTTATCTCCGCTGAAAAAAGCTGTTTTCTTTTTATGCTTTAACCTCCTGTGTCATCCAAGGTTTATTGTTAGGGAAAGTTTTTATTTTCTTGCAGGGAATGATAAACTCGACACAATAATTAATATAACTGGTGACTTCGTCAGACATACTGTCCAGATGCTTGTCATCATCGAGAAACACAGTCCAGTCATTGCAATCAAAACACCCTCTTAACATTTCACATACGTCCTCTGTCCACACATGAACAGTCTTAGACGTAATCGGTAGCTTTCGGAGCTGGGTGTTGATAGAATGAAATTATGATCAAATTGTCCGAGAGGGGGGAGCATCTTTGAAATGAAATTGTCCTCGATATTCACATAAAATAGATCAATAGTGGTGTCGCCCCTCGTAGGGCATGCCACCATTTGTTTAAAAGAGGGCAGGGTGGCAGAGAAAGAGTAATGATTAAAATCCCCATTAATAATAACCAGCGCGTCTGGGGTGGAGTGTTGCAGGTCATGGGTGAGTCTGGCTATAGTTTCTGTGGCCAGATTCCCATTACCCGATGGAGGAATATAGGCAACCTGCACGATCGCGTGAAAGAACTCCCTGGGTAGATAGTACAGTCGGCAACCTACTGCGAGCAGCTCAATGTTCGAGTCACACACGCTCTCCTTCACCGTGACATGACCAGGATGGCGCCACGTAAAAGGCAAACACCTCGACCTTGTTTCTTCCCAGTCCTTGCTAGGTCTCTGTTCAACCTGTGCAGTGAAAATCCCTCCATTTTTACATGGGACTCAGTTATTCTGTTCGACAGCCAGGTCTCCGTCAAATACAGCAGGCTGCTTTGTCGGAATTGGCGATCGTACTTCAGGTGGGCTGACAGCTCATCCGTTTTATTCGTCAAGGAGCGGACATTCCCCATAATAGCAGAGGGTAGCACAGGTTCATACCCCCGACGACTGTTTATGACCCGGACCCCGCCTCTGCGTCCTGTCTTTCTGGTCCCGGGCTTGGTATCCTATACCACACAGTCAGGATTCTGTCCACTTAAAGCAGGAGGCCGCAGCTGAAGAAGCTCCTGCCGACTTTAGGAGGTAAAAAGCGGGCCCATTTCGCGCCTAACTTGAAATGTTTGGGCGGCTCTCCCAAAAAGTATAAAACAAAGCCGCAGACTAAAGTGTGTTCAAGTGCAGCCATGGTTTTGTTGTCAAAGGTGGATCACGCGGATGATCAGAAATAAGAAGGCATTAAAACCACATATAAAACATAAAAACCACGAGTAAAAAACCACAGGTGACAGAGTCGCCAGCAAAGGGGGCATAGCCTCATGTGTAGCAAAAATAATTAATTATATTTGGTTATTGTGTAAAAAAAACATAAAGCAGCCAGTGAATTAGGCAATTAGATTTGGCACTAGATTTATTAATGCTAAAGTTTAGAACATTCTTGGTCTGAAACGCCACATCAAAATCTGGGACTGATACTTTCTTCTTTAAGCTGATTTCCAGCTTCCTCACAGTTTCACAATGAACCGCATTGCTTCCTGGGACCCAGACTTGCTGCAGGATGAGAGAGGCGGCTCTGATGCTAACCTTGTGATTATTGATAAAACTGCTTGGAGCCAATCAAAGTGTTCCCAATCACATATTCTGCACCGTCACAGTAACTTTGATCAAGCTCAGCAGCCTGTGTGGAACTTTTTATGTTCCGTTACCGTCGTCTCAAACAATGGTGCTACTAGCAAGCTAGCGAACAAACAAGCCAGCCACTAAATGCCTCATCCAAACACTTTTGTCACAGCCTAGGAAAGCACATCATTAACTCTGATTTAACAGATTGTGTATTGTACTGATGGCTTAATTTCCAGTCCGCAGACGAGAGCAAAATGTTGAGATGTCCTGTGATTGTAATGCTAAACTGGTTATGCCTTCCCAGCCTTGCTCATGTTAATGCTTTTTTCATGTTAAAGTTTTTTATTATTTTGGTAGAGGCACTACAACCAAAACCATGGGCTTGAGGCACTAGTTAAAGAGGTTTGTTTGTTGTCATTGTTTTATCTAACCCAATAGAAGAGGCTGTAAATCTTCCACCAAATGATTGTTGCTCCTTTGAATGAACACGTTAACTGGTGCCTCAGAGGTAATATACCTCTACCGAGTCTGCTGGCTTCATGTTACTGCAGTGATCTCTTCATGCAGACACGCAGTCTGGCTCTTTCCTTCTGTCCGTCCTGTCCAGATTGATCTGGAGCATGCCGCAGACGGCTCAGCCTCCTCTCCATGTTTCCTAATCCTACCACACATTTTTTGGTCTGAGAGTCTGACCTAGTGCACGGCCAGAGGGCATTCTGCTCGGCTTCTCTTTTTCATGTGCTCCTCGTTCCGTCTCTCTCTCCGAGTGGTCTGGCCCAAAGCCTTCGTACTCTTGGAAAACTGCAAAATGGCCCCCACATGCACTCGTCTCTCCGTCTCGGCTGTTGGTAATTATTTCAGATAAAGTTCAGTTTCTGGCCCTGCGTCAGCTTTAAGCAAACAGTCATACACAAATTCA
>NW_027175931.1:14121622-14254122 GCF_023055335.1 Clinocottus analis | reverse complement strand
TGATTGGAAGATAATTTAACTATATCCACTATATCCACAGCCCCTTTGCATAAAACAATACATGTGGTATACCTGTACAGTTTGAGGACCCTGAACCTTTTCGAAAATGGAGCCGTCATGAAAACTCCTTAGTGTCCACGGTGCCCTTGTGTGGCAGAGACAGAACAGCCAGAGCAAACACTGTATCACACATTGCAGAAGCACTGAAACAACAGCCGCTGGTCAGAAAACAACATCAACAGCTACAGGAACTGTGGAAGTAAATGTCCCTATGAGGGTGAATGTCCTGCCTGAAGCAAACAACGCCATTCTCAAACCCAAGACATGAATCCAAAAGGAACACAGAAATAGGCTCAACAGCCTCAACAAGTCCACCAGACAACAGACACATCAGGTGAGGAGTCAGAGCACAAGTCTTACAGCATTGTTTTTGGAGACAAGATCTCAGAGCTTCCATAGACCCACATCAAGGTAAATGGCAGTAGTGTGCTAGTTTAAATTGATTTAATTTAACCCTTGTTTTCCATGGAGGCATGCAAGAGGGATATCTTAAGAATTCAAGGTAATAGAGTGAGTAATCGATCTACAAATGAAACGAATGTGGGTGAAGTATCCCTTTAACCTCAATGGTCAAGCACAACGAGATTATCTCTCCAATTAATAAATGACATTAATAAAGTGCATGTTGTTTCTCGGCCTGATGACTCAGTGGAGCTGATGCTGTTTAACTGAGGCCCAGGAAGCTCTCTGCACAATGTCAATCCATTCATCGACTTCAGATGGAGCTATTTCCACAAATAATGTCAATGTCCTCAGAAGTAATGCAAAACATCCAGGTTGTAATAGCTAGACTTGACCTAGACTGTACTGTAAATGTGTTCCATCAGCTGTGGGCCTCACTGTCAATGTTCTGTAGGTATTGTACATTAGTTTTATTGCACATTATAATTTAGATGCAGCAGAAAGCTCCAGAAATAAATCTCATAAATTAAGAGATTGTTTTGTCAAACCATTATTTTAAGAATGAGCCTTCAGGTTTGTCTGCAATAATTAACTGATGAATTATGTGACTCTGGAATCAACACCAGCCTGAAAACAAGGCGTACGCTTCAGGTTTTAGAAGCACAGACTCAGAATGCTTTTACATATTATACACCAGGAAAGACACGTTCTGAACTTCTGCAGTAAATAAAGGCTACTACGAGGTTTGGGGTCATTCCCCAAGATTTACAAATGATATACCTCCACAACTTTATAGTTAAACTGTTATTTAAACAATTGTATGTTTTCCAAACTGTGTCGTATTATAAGGTAGTTTAACAGTCTTATGTTCGATTCATAGATGATTCTGAAATAGCTATATTTCTTAACTACAAAATGGATTTTTCCATAATAAGCCTTGCTTTTACTTTGCTCTGATTTTTAGCGCTGAGATTGTGGTATGAAGTTGAATTTGGAATTTTTCTTTGAACAGTAACCAGGCTGTTAAATGTAGAATCGGTCAGTAAGATGGTCCTGACCTTCTTACTGACTGATTCTACCAACCAGAATCAAAAGGGACACATTTTTAAGTTATGACGCACAGTTCTAGACTGTTCAATAGCCACAGTCTTAAGTGGCTGATTGGATGTAATAAAATATCAGCCCAATTTAGCTGCTGTTATTTTGGCTTAAAAATATGGCTGTTCTGTCATTATTGGTAGTGTAAGAGTGAAATTGTATGATGTAAATGTAAGTACGTGTATTAGTTATGACCACTAGTCAGCACTGTTCGGGCTTCTGGAGGTGAGAGGGTAAAGTGAGAGGGAGAAGAAGAGTGAGGGTTAGAGAGAGGGAAAACGGGGACTTGGCGATGCGACTGGAATGTGTCACTAAAGTTATGAGGAAACCCAGAACGTGTTGGACTGATTTATTCCTGCTGATACACCCACATCGCTTACAGTTGTTTGAACTCAATTTAGCCATGATCATAAAGAGATCATCATCATAAATAGATCATGGTAAAAATATAAATCTAAAATTTAGAAGAAAAAAAAAGTAGTTGTGTCTAGAAATGTCCGGTTCTCTTTAGTCACATGCCTGCACTCCTAAACACCTGTTTATCAGTTTGATTGGACGACTCCCTGCCTTTTCAACTGGAGCGCTTGTTACTTCACCTGTGATTGAGGAAATGAATTACGCGAACGAGAGAAGTTATCAAACTGAATTCTTCTTGAGGCGACACCAGGCTTCCAATAATTATACACGCTAACAATTGTCATAAAGAGATCATGGTCATAAAGAGCCATGATGAATCCCCTCTCAGGTGTAATAGCTATGTGCCTGAGTGCTGGTAATGGTCAACTCCCAGTTTGATTGTGTGAAAAATGGAAAGATAAAGACAATAGTTTGTTGGTGTCTGTTGCCATCTGGCGGCTGTATCGAGCCAGCTGTCAGCTGATAGTAAAGGTATAGTTTCAGACAACTTGACCCCTTGCTCTTATTATAGCCAAACTATGGAGCAGAGAGTATATTATAATCGCTGCAGACGTATTAATAACTGAAAGCTGCCATTTTGGCCAAGAATAACATTGTCCTTGGTGAAATACATACATGTTTATCAGTGTGATTGTCAGCTGTGATTTCTTTACCTTCTTGACAAAAGCCCAGGTGTTTTATGATGTGAAGTGAATTCAGGTGCATTATAAAGCTTGATATTTCTAGTTTCCAGCTATATAAAGCTTGATATTGTAGACTGATTGTGTTTTTAATTTGAAGTTCTCTTTATTATTGTGCTCAGGTGGAGTCCAGTCCTCTGACATCCAGGTGAAAGAGCCGTGACGGATGCCCTCTCAGGTTAAATCGGTGTTAGCAGACTGCCAGACTGGGTGCACTGGTCCGGTCCCAGTGAAATTGTGCAGTACAGACCTGCAGAAAATGCAAAAAAAATTGCCTTGTTAATTTTTTTTTTTTTGGTGAAAGTATGTGGAGAATGTGGTTACATAACTGCGTTATTATTTCCAGAGACAAATGAAAGGTGACGCTCTGCCGTTTGGCTTCTAACAGCCGAGACGAGGAAGAGGAGGAACATCCCACTGAGTACACCCAGGCTGCTAATGACGTGGGAAAGTCCTTCTGAGAAAGAAACAGAGAAACGACTGCAGGAGTGACATGTTTCTGGTTGAACTTCACTGTCACTGTTCACCAAAGTCTCAACTAGTTTTCCCTTCCAAAATATCTCAACATCTACTAGTCAGACTGTGAGGAAGTTGGGTAAATATGAATGTCCTAAGATAATGAGTCCAGATGACCTTTGATTTCCTTGAGATGACAATCAGGTCAAAATAACTACTTCTAACTACTACGTCCACAATAAATCTCCAAAGCTGCTCTCAATTTCCGTGATCACATTCATGCCCTTCAGAGGTTGAACCCTTTGATCTTTCGTCCAGCGCCATCCACTACTTGTTCGTCTCTCAGAGCAGCTAAATTGTTTGTTCTGTCCACTTTCAGATTGGTAGACCTTGTAAACATCTGATTGTTTGATAGTTCCTCTCGAGCACAGTGGGAGCCCAACAGACAGACAGCATTGCAATCCCTGGCACTTGTCTTGTGATACTTGAAAACAAAGGAATAGCCAGTATTAGCTGTTCACATAATGACAAAATACAATTATTCAAATGAGTGAAATGTTTCCAACAGATCCTAATTGTTTCCAGCAGTAGCATGAGCCTACTTATTCAACTAATAGGAAAACATGTTTTGTCTGTTTTATTGTTCCTGCTGATTAAACATTGCTTTTTTTTATATGTGTATGTATACTATCATTAGATTGATGTCAAATCAACATATTTTAAAACCTTTATTGATCCCCAAAGAAAAATTCAAGGTCCAAGTAGCTTGATACATACACACACTATTAAAAAAGACTTACAAAAGATTATCCAAGAGAAAAATTACTAAAAAACAAAAAAAAATTGTGTTGTCCAGGCTAACATAGCCAGTAGCCAGTAGGGGGGAGTGTTGTGCAGAGGGCTAACATAGCCAGTAGCCAGTAGGGGCGTTGTGCAGGGGGCTAACATAGCCAGTAGATAGTGAACCTGTATATAAATTGAGAGTGAGTGGGTTGGGGCTGTGCATGTTTGAGGGGGTGGAGACTATGCAGAGAAGTCTAACACAGTAGCTTTGATAGACTTTGACAGGTTAAACTGTTGTATAGCTCTAGGGATGAATGATTTCCCCAGCCTATCGGTTTTGCATGACAGCGAGTGCAGTCTGCAGCTGATCACACTCTTCTGTTGAGTGATTGTACCGTAGAGTGGATGGTTTTTATTGTCCATGATGGTGAGCAGTTTGTTGAGGGTCCTTTTGTCGGCGACTGAAGTGATGCATTCCAGGTTAGCACCGACCACAGAGTTAGCTTTCCTCACCAGCCTGTCCAGTCGCCCTGCATCCTTCATCTTATGCTTCCTCCCCAGCACACCACCGCATAGAAGAGGATGCTGGCACGACAGACTGATAAAACATCTCAAGGAGTTTGCTGCAGACGTTGAATCCAGTTTATTGTCCAGAATTACCCCAAAGTACTTGTATGTGCCTACCACCTCCACATTGACCAGCACTGTTCGGGCTTCTGGAGGTGAGAGGAGATGTGCAATGGAGACTGGTAGCATGGTTGGTTTAGACCTGCGGAAATCCACCAGCATTTCCTTGGTCTTAGCGGTGTTGAGTCGAAGGTGGTTGAGTTTGCAGCATTGCACAAAGTCCTTCACCAGGCTCCCGTACTCCAAATCCTGGCCATCCCTGATACACCCCACAATTGCAGTGTCATCCGAGAACTTCTGCATGTGGCAGGACTCTGTGTTGTAGCAGAAGTCAGAAGTGTACAGGATGAACAAAGCAGGAGGGAGCACAGTTCCCTGTGGTGCTACGGTGCTGCAGACCACAGTGTCTGACAGGCAGTCCTTCAGTCAGATAAACTGTGGCCGCCCTGTCAGGCAGTCCATGATACGAGGTGATCATCCACGCCCATCCGCAGGAGCTTGTCTCCCAGTCTGAGGGGTTGTATGGTATTAAAAGCACTAGAGAAATCAACGAACATGATTCTAACAGCACTTTTCCCATTGTCCAGGTGAGTATGCATCCTATGCAGCAAGTATGTGATCGAATTATTCAGGTATGTCGTTTGAGCCAAATTTGAAGACCTTTCCCCCAGACGGAGTGACAATGCCTCTGTCCACGGCTGTCACCAGAGCTGAGACATAAAACCAAACAGGTGCCATGAAGAATGAATGATTTGAAATATAATGGACTTGTACAGTACTTTGCTAAAGCTGTGGCTACCTGACTGCAGCTTGACAAACACACGCAGAATCTCAGCAAGGTCTTGCAGCTTTAAGATAAGCATCTGAAAGAAGCAGTAAAGTAAGCCAAACCAGGCTGACCCAGGCTGGACTAACCTGAGTTGCAGGGATTTCCTGCACCGGAGATGACTGAATGATGCATTTCTTTTTATATCTTGAGCTGCACAGGAAACTGTTCCATTGAGTAATGTGTGTTCATGCCAAATGACAACAATGCAGTTTGTGACTCATAAACAGATACGCCTGTTTACTTTAAAATTCTTCTTTGTATCGCAAGCAGCAGAGTTCTGCCCCTAACACGGGCGCGCACACAGGTGAGCACACACACAGACACGGGCGCGCACAGTGGACAGAGAGAGAGATAGAGCGGCAAAAAATATGTTGCATGCTTTTCACAATGGGATTTTCTGATTTTAGCTAACACTATTTTAAGCTTTTTAAAGCGTAACAGTTCATGTATATGCAAGTCAAGACAACAGGCTGCAGTCTGGAGCTCCATAAATGGACGTTTCTGACTTTGCATATCGACAGCCTGTGGGCGCAAGAGGAAATGCTGATCGGTTAACAGACTTTGTTGCGCATCCACGACTCGCCGATTCTTAGCATTTTGCCAAAAGCCGATCTTTGAGATTTCTGTGAGGTCTTTTCTGCTGTTGCCTCTCATCAAAAAACAGACCTCAGCTCATTAAGCATGAATTGAGAGTCAGTATCAAATCTATAACCCCATTTTAAAAAGATTTTTAGAGTAAATGTAATCAAAGCAGTTTACTGAGCCACTAAAACTGATGCAACCTAATCCTCAAATATCTGCACTCATTTTGTTTTGTTTTGCAAAAAAAAGGTTATTTTTCACAATAAGCTATTTAGTAGTAACTAAATATTAGTTGTTTTTTTTGCACAGACGAAACTTTATTTTCAAGCGATGAAAACATTTTTTTCCTACTATCATTGTTGTGGAAATTGTTAATAATCAATGTGAGGAATAATTCTCATCGATATGTGATCAGACAGTCACTTCACATATATTTTAATTAAAAGGTGATCTGTGCAACTTTGTTGTTCAGGAGGTTTGTATCAAACAAGTAGCCCTTTGTATTATTTTGTACCTCGAAGTAGCTCTCGGTTTCAAAAAGGTTGGTGACCCCTGGTGTAGACGATACGCACACTTGCTATGCGGATTGACAAAGGTTACAGCCCACTGCGGGGTCCGAGAGTGCAAGCTGTAAAACACCCTCGACAAAACCAATAACTTAACTCGAAATAAAAACCCCTAATTATTTAGCCCGGGCCAAGATAAAAGACTGAAGGCATTATACTCATAATGGATGAGGATTTTCTCCGGCATCCCTGAGATAATAGTTAGGTAACGAGGTCTCGTCTTTCCTACTCTCCCCCCCATCCTCTCCTCTCTCCCTGGCAAGCTCTCCATTCACGCCACAACACACACACACACACGCACGCACACACACACACACACACACACACACACACACACACACACACACACACACACACACACATCTATTGATTATGCAACATGGTTTCCAGTAAAACCTTGCATTGTGTAGCATTTCACTACTAAAGCATCACATGTGGGGGTGACTGTGGCTCAGTGGTTAGCATGCCCGTCTTTCAATCAGAGGATCCGCTAGTCCCTGTCGTTGTGTCCTTGAGCAAGACACTTAACCGTTTATTTGCTTCCCGTTGCTGTGTCTACGGTGTATAGAGCAATACTATAAGTCGCTTTGAAAACAAGCATCAGCTAAATGAGATGAACTTGCACTTCATCTATTTGTCACTCTACTCAACCATCACCATTCATATTTGGTAATGCTAGAATGGATGGTCCGGAGGGACCAACAGTTAGGACAAAGGTTAGGATAGGATGGGTCAGGCACATTCACAGACCAGTGCAAGCATCCCTCCGGACCTTCCTTCACAATCTGCCACAGCAACTTTAATTCAATGGACAGCAACAAATAGTAAACAGAGTTCCTTCCTAATTGATACATTTATTATGGTATTCATCAACAAAAGACCATGTGAAGGGCTGAGCAGAAGGGGACTGCTCAGCCCTTCAAATGGCTGAGCGGTCCCCTGCTCAGAAATAAATCTGCTCATGTTAGCACATGAGCAGATTTATTTTCTCAGCAATGTGCTTGCTTTCAAAGGAAGATGCCACTATTCAGGCCCATAAACACGCTGATTTATTTTCTCAGCAATGTGCTTGCTTTCAAAGGAAGATGCCACTATTCAGGCCCATAAACACGCTGGATTAATTAAGAGACAAAACACAATCACCAGATGATTCACCTGCATAGCAGGGGGCTGCTCCCCTTACAGTTGAACATGAACCCCAACTTCGCTGGTTAAAAGAATAACTGGGCTGGAATATAGACCATTCCTTGGATTTAGCCATGACAATAAAGTCCACACATTTGCTGAAGGTGTACATCTGCTGTGGCTTAAAAAAAACTGACCTCAGACCCTTCATAAACTGAAGGCTGGTCCATGGGAGACCAGCAAGGCAAAGTCCGAGCCGGAGATGGAGCCCTTGAACACATAGTCACCAGCTGGATGTGTCAGCCGTCAGTGTGATCAGAAAATACGTCGATGAAAGTAGTATTTTCTTAGTATTTCTGAGACAATGACAGTGCTATTGCCTTGTTTGGAGTGCACTTGCATCTTAACTAAGCAGCTTTAGTACTAAACCTCTGCTTCTTATATAGCTTCTAATAATATAAATCTAAAATTTCTGTAGATGCTATTCATATTACTTGTCTAGTGAAGTTCAGATTAGGTTAGCAAGGTCAGTACAACACAGCTATGCAGCTGTAGTTGTGTCTAGAAATGTTTGGTTCTCAAGGAAACATTGGTCACACGCCAGCACACCTCAACACACACACACCTGTGTATCAGTATGTTGACACAAGCAGACTGGACGTTGCACGTCCCTTTCTGTGAGAAGAGATGAGAACACAGGATTCTCCTCCTCTTGACAGTTTAGAGCCAATTAAATGTTACTTTGCTCATGATATGTTGATGATGGAAAACCGTGTATTAAAGAGCCGAACCTCCGGCTGTTCGTGGTGTCGTTTTAGACGGTCAACCTGCGTTGAATGGACGACTCCCTGCTTTTGCAACTGCAGAGCTTGGTACTTTACCTGTGATCGAGGAAATAAATTACGAGAAAAAGAGAAGTTGTCGAACTGAATTCTTCTGGAGGCGACACCAGACTTCCATAAATTTTCACGCTAACACTTCCTCAACATGTTATTTCCAGCTAGATGCTTGCAGGCTATTAGCTGCATTTTGGGACATTGTGAAACCAAAGCATATGATCATCTCTTTGAAACGTTATCTGATCCCGAATGACTTTACTTTCCCATCTGAAAGCCCCGAGGCCTCTTCCTCTTCCTCATTCTCAGTTGTGGGAGTTTCCAGTTGTATTTTGGTTTCGTTTAGTTTCGAACAATACAGACGTTTCCCAACAAGGAACGCAGCAACAACAATATGGGTTTTAAAAGGCTTCTTGCGAGATAGAATGAGAGGGTTCAATTTAGGAAGCAGAAAGGGGTGGAGGTTGAAAAGAATGGGGGTTAAAGGGTGAAGGGATGTAGGGTAAGGGATGAAGGTTTATTTATTATTTGAACAAAACTGTTGTGATCAGAGAAATTGTATGGTGGAAAAGTGATGCAAGATCAAGAACTTTGAAAAAACAAATGTCAGGGCTGATAAGCAGAGGTGTGGACTTGTAGGACTTGGACTCAAGCCAAACGTGATAATATAGACTAGAATAGTCGAGATATATTGATAGTCCCTTCCATCATCTGCTCCATTTATTTGGCGAGAGCACTGTCGCTGCATCCTGAGCTTAGGGTCGCCAAGACGATTGTGATAGTTGAGAAAAATAAAAAGAAGCCAGAGGGTTTGATACGATAATGAGTTGAACCCAATTTCCTGATGAATAATCTGGTTTAAATAAAAATTAAAGTAAAAATCCTTTCTTTGTGTATCAAATATAAGTAGAGCCTATATAGCGTTGACGCTTCACAGCTGTGGGTGCGTTTAAGCTAATTTCACACTAGTAGATGGAAGAAATCCAAAATGCACATGAAGGTGTTGAAGATATGTTCAAAGGTATGTTTAATTAGCACATATTTTATAATTAATGCCTAATTTAAATATTTAAAGAAACATTTACAAGAAAACATGAAAAAAAACATGATTATCTTTTTCTTGCCTTTTTGTTTATACGTTTCTATCTCTTGGACTTTTCGGGCTCCTTTTCAGGTTCTGTGCTTGTAGAATGCAAAGGACTGGTGAAAAGGGTGTGTGTATGTGTGACGATTGTGGTGCACCAAACCCCCAATCTGGCTTTGATCCTCCGACATGTCCCTGTGTTCCTTGATGAACAGGGTAACCCGTGCAGGGTGGCGCTTATCTTTTTCACCTGTGAAGGGTTACGCGACGGCACTGCGTTGGCTAGGCCCCCCTACCTCTTTGCTGGGTAGGCTGTGGTGACCACAGTCTGTTAAGATCAGTACGGTTGGTTGTCCACCCACACAGAGGGGCGGAGCCTTTTACCAAGGGGGGATGAGCATCAAATTGTGCTGCCATATACACTATGTTTGACACATATATACCCAAACAGCGTTGTTAACCGCTAACCACTAGAAACATTTAGATTTGGCAAAGTGAAATTCAGCATTAATTGCATTAATTGTCTATGACCATGTACCAAGTCATACGACTTCTTGGTTATTTCCCGTTTTTGTTGAAGTTTCTGTTGAAGTTTGATTGCCATAAATTGGGTTCTGGCTGGAAGTGCTGGAAAGTGCAGGTGAATAAGTTATGCCGGAAATTCTGGTCAGTCAGCTGTGACTCACGAGTTCAACTGCGAGGTCACGAACGTCATTAAAATGTACAAACAATGACCGGAACAGCCGACTGATTGTTTGTCATCCCTCCAAACAACATTTCGAAAGTAAGTGCACCCATTATAGCTCTTGTCAATACAAATTAATTGAGATATAATAATATTTGAATGAATGACCCGCTAACGTAATGTGGTTATACCGTCACTTGTCCTATCACTGTATACAGGTAACGTTATATTACGGCTTGCTCTCTGATAGCAACCCTTAGTTGGGCCAATGGTTACTGATATTTAATTCACGTCAAGTTACGTCAATGTTAACTAACAAAGTTAACAGACTACCCGTCTGTTGCTGACTGTAGCGAGCTAAAGGGGCTAGCTAACGTAACTTCGTGAATGGGTGACGGTGGGGGGGAGGGGGGGGGGCGTAGCGGTCCGCAGTTACACGGTTGTTATAGTGTTCTTTGTATGTATTCATTCATTTAGAATAAAGTAATGTTACAGCATGAGGAGACCTAAAATAACATGAAATAGTTTACTTGTCTGTGAGTCGTAAGTCTTACAATACTGTAACGTTACTGGACACTTGTGTTTAACTTACCGTTTGTGTAATCACATTACACGAACATTACTCACTTGAAAACTCCTCTTTGTCCCAGGCAAAATAGCTAGGGAAATTACATTTAGTAGAGTAACGTTACTGTACTGAAGTATACTCTGTAGCTACTTGCATTATACTTGAGTATTCATATTGTATTCTACTTTATTATACTTCTTCCCTCAAGTTATTTTAATCTTGTATTTTACATTTCCCACAGTGATCTTTATTCTTACACTGATTTGTTATTTAATTAAATTGTAATCACCTTCAGTTTGACGACTGACCAGGTGAGAAGACAGCTGAGGAAACTCCAACAGCACAAGGCGGAAGGTCCTGATGGCATCAACCCCAGGGTCCTAAAGACATGCGCCACCCAGCTGTCTGGTGTCCTGCAGCACCTCTTCAACCTGAGCCTGAGGCAGGAGGAAGTCCCGGTGCTGTGGAAGACGTCGTGCCTGGCCCCTTTCCCAAAGAAGTCGATGCCATCTGGCCTCAAGGACTACCGACCAGTTGCCCTCACTTTCCACGTGATGAAGGTGCTGGAGAGGCTGGTCTTGGCCCACCTCAGGCCGCAGGTGAAATCGTCGCTGGACCCTCTGCAATTTGCTTACCAGCCTCATGTGGGAGTGGATGACGCCATCATCTACCTGCTGCAACAAGCTCAGTCGCACCTGGATGGAACCGGTGTCTCTGTGAGAGTCACTTTCTTTGACTTCTCCAGTGCATTTAACACCATTCAACCATTGCTACTGAGTGTGAAGCTGCGGGGGGTGGGGGTAGACTCGTCCATCTCCTGGATCACTGACTACCTCACAGGCAGACCACAGTTTGTGAGAATGGACCGTGTGCTGTCTGAAACGGTGGTCAGTGATGTTGGAGCCCCACAAGGAACTGTTCTGTCTCCCTTCCTGTTCACCCTGTACACAAATGACTTCCAGTACAACACGGGGTCATGCCATCTGCAGAAGTACTCTGCAGAGTGCAGTGGTCAGGTGTATTAAGGATGGACGGGAGGAGGAGTACAGAGCAGTGGTGAGTGACTTTGTGGAGTGGGCCGGCGAGAATCACCTGCTTCTGAACGTGAGCAAGACCAGAGAGATGGTGGTCGACTTCAGGAGGAAGACAACAGCTCCGAGACCTCTGAGCGTCTTGGGAGAGGACGTGGACACCCAGGTACAAGTACCTGGGTGTCTCCATCGACAGCCGACTGAACTGGAAGGCCAACATCGACGCTGCCTACAAGAAGGGGATGAGTCGACTCTTTTTCCTGAGGAAGCTTCGATCCTTCAACGTGTGCAGCAAGATGCTGGAGTTGTTCTATCAGTCGGTTGTGGCCAGCGTCTTGCACTTCGCCATTGTCTGCTGGGGGAGCAGCATTGGAGCCGGTGACACCAACAAACTTAACAAGCTGGTTAAGAAAGCCAGCTCCATCATCGGCTGCAAGCAGGAGCATTTGGAACAGGTGGTGGAGAGGAGGACACTAAAGAAACTATTGTCCATATTGGACAACTCCGACCACCCTCTCCACCAGCTCCTGCAGGGTCAGCAGAGCACTTCCTCAAAAAGACTCATCACGCTCCGCTGCCACAATGACCGCTACAGGAAAGCATTCCTACCCACAGCAATAAGACTATACAATAAATCCGTCAAGTCCAGATCCGTGGACTAATTCTCACTGTACACGTATATAGATAACACTGATGTATATACGTTATGTATGTTGCATACATATATTTTGCATTTTGCACATTGCACTCAGTTTACATTTAATATAAACCAACCCTCTGAATACACTGCATTTAATTTAATTTCAGTTTGCATTTAATTTAATCTCCGAATACACCGCAGTTTTTGCTTGTTGTGTATATGTTTCTGTACATGTACATATGTGTATGTGTGTATGTGTATATGTATGCATGTATGTATGTATGTATGTATGTATATATGTATGTGTACATGTATGTGTTGTGATGTCTCGAGAGGCCGGGATCGTGAGGTGAGACGTTGGTACACAAATTAAGACAGGCGAGGGTTTCTTTAACTTAAAGTTTCTGTATTTAGATTGTTCTTAACAAAAAAGTAAACTTAACTCCAACAAAAGTCGTTGTGCAAAACAAACATAAGTCCTTCAGTCTTCTCCTGGTTCATTGTCTTTAACAAAATTATCAGCACTCTGCTCAGCTCCTGTCCTGTCTTCAACCTCACACCAGCTCCCCTCAGGCTCATCAGCCTCATTCCTTTCAGCTGTGCAGCTGCCTTGGCCTGCCTGCACTGCTGAGTGGGAATTGTAGTTTTGTCACTGGATGTCATGCTGGTTGTAGTCCCTGCTGCAACCAGCGGGAAGGAATGTACCTCCCATTGATCACCATTCCCCTTATGACATCACAGTATGTATGTGTATGTGTATGTGTATATGTATGTGTATGTATGTATATGTGTATACGGGTGTGTGTACGTGTATATGTATGTATGTGTGTATGTGTGTATATATATGTATATGTGTGTATATATATATATATATATATATATATATATATATATATATATATATATATATATATATATATATATATATATATATGTATATATGTGTATATGTATGTGTGTGGGCCACGGGTATGTGTGTATGTGTATGTATGTGTGTATGTGTATATGTATGTATATATATATATGTATGTGTGTATGTATATGTGTACGTATGTGTGTATGTATATATATATGTATGTATTCATTTTACTTGCTTGCATGTATATATATATATATATATATATATATATATATATATATATATATATATATATATATATATATATATATATATACTTATTTCTTACTTATGTATATATCTGTTACCCCTGTTCCTGTTATTATTTATTTTATTTTATTTTATCTGTGTGTTTAGCTTAGCTTATTGCATTGGGATGCTGCTAGTATGACAAAAAATCCTTGGAGATTAATAAAGTACTTTTCATTCATTCATTCAGTTTGCAATACCTGCACACAGTAATGCACATGTAATAATACTCTAATAATAGGATGGCACACTGATCTTTCTGTACTTTTCTGTATAGTACTTTTACTTTTCATACTTTAAATACATTTTGCAGCTAATACTTTTGTAATTATTCTACAAAAGGAATACTCTTATTAAAGGGGAGCATTTGTCATTGTGTGAACTGAACTAATTTATTACACAGACATAGCATAATATAAAATAAATATTACATGGGGATATTGACTGAATATAAGTTATAACATACCCAGTTTCCTTAAGTAATGTGTTACCAAATATTGTGTCCATTTAATCAGTCACTACTGTGTTATTTATTTATCTCCATTTCCTTGATACATACATTTTTTAATCTAGATGGAACCTCGCTTCAGGAGACGTGCTGATGGCAGTGTTAACCTCACAAACACAATTGAGGCAACAAAGGTGAAGAAGGCAAACGAAGCAAAGCTCTGGATGCGACCCATGAACCCAGATGCAGTGCTGGGCAAGGCCAAACCTGCTTTAGCTCAGCAACATGGAGATGTCACAAACAGGAAACACCTGCTGGGTTTCTTCGAAATCCAGTTTTGTTTGTTTCGTGGGCCGACTTTCAGGTGGGTGGCTGAAAATGCCTTGGGATACGTTGCTTTTCTGGTGGCAGCAACGAAGAGGGACCCCACAGGCGGCAACAGTGACTCCCGGAAACATGCACACAACAAAGGGTGTTTCAGGGAGTGTATTGAGCTCTTTCCTTCTGGCAGAATTGCCATTGCTATGAAGGAAGAACAATATGCTGCACATCCCCAACCCTCTCCCACAACCCAGCACTCCTCCACAACCCAGCACTCTTCCACAACCCAGCACTCTTCCACCTCCCAGCACTCTTCCACCTCCCAGCAAGGTGGCACCTCCCAGCCGTCTTTCACCTCCTCTATCCGCTCCCTCTTGGCCAGGGATGTGCCGAACCAGAAAAGCTTTACTAATGTTGTAAAAAGGCTGGTTTCTTCTATTAAATATGTCCAAAAATTCCAGGTGGTCGTGAGGAAAGAAGTACCAGAATCAATAAGTTATAATAAAAATATTTAATAAAAAGAGATGATGAAATTCGATATGTACAGTACTTGATCAAGGCCTTTTAGATCTCAGCCGGAACTACAGGCTGCACGCAGTTAGCTGTCTCTTGACGTCATCGAAGGAAAGAGGCCGAGCCAAGTTCCGTTTTCAGTTTTAACACAACACATTCACTTGGCTATCGGTTAAAATTTATGGCATGCGATTGGCTAAGAGTCACACAGCGGCGGAGTCTCTCTTTGGCGCAGGTTTTGAAGTTGGCTCCATAACATTCCTGTTTTCCGGTAGCTGAAGTCCTCACTACGCCCTCCTGTGTTAGCTAACAACATATTTGACCGAGAAGGAATTTGTTATTCAGTTCTACAGGTTACAGTGCAACAGGAATTCTCTCTCCTGAGCTACAGTCATCCTCCAGAAACCCCATGCATATAAAGTCTACCCACTTCTGCAGCATGTCAAATGCAAATCAAATCCCCCTCCTGTCCTGATAAGACCAGGAGGAAGTTCCCCAGACCACAGGTGGTCCAGTCGCTCCCTTTGTTGCTAAAACCAAATGCTCTCCTGTAGACACTAAACCCCTGATCTGTGTGTAAATGACCTCTTCATACTTCTGTACTGGAGAGCCAGTACAGACTCCATGTGACCTGATCAACACTGTACATATTTTGCTTCAATACATTCTATGAATCATTATAAAGTAATGAAAAACATACAGTGACCTTCTTATGCATAAAATTACATATCCTTCATAATAATATCCCTTATTAATTATCATATCCCTCTCTTGTATTTTAATATGCACATTAAACAGTCCGCAAGGTCTAAACTTCTCCAAAATCCTACCTCAAAGTTTTAACATAATTTTTGCATTGTTTTACTTTGATAAAGTGAAGCAGAACAAAGTTAGAGAGGATTTAGTACAGCAAAAAGTCAGGCTAAAGCTCACATATGGTCACGTTTGGAGAAGAAGAAATAAAACAAATTCAGATTCTTTTTTTCTTAAATTCATAAAACAACCTATATTTCCCTTTAAAATAAAACATGCACACAGATTAACAATTATCAAACTGTAAAACAAAGGTAAGCAGTATTTGCTGATTGTAAAGCAATACAGCAATTTATTTTTCTATGCTCTTTGGGTCATATCTCCCTGGTTCTTCGAGGTCGAAGGATTTTGAAGGCATGTGTGGAATCTGTGTGGAATTGTCTCGCTTCCGGACATCAGGTTTTTTTCTGATAGCACCAAGCTAAAGGTTGCTGGTTTTGGAAACATGTTGATTTTGGGCTGATTTTGGGCTTTTTTTGTTTTATACTTTTATGATTATCTTTCTTTCTGTTTGAGTTTTTTTTTTTTAAAATGGCTTACTGATTCTTGTAGCAAAGGCTTTGGTATTTAATTTTTTGTATAACATCAATATATGTTCTTGTGATTTATATGTTGTATTTGCAAAAAATACGAAAAACACCCATATATGTAACATAGCCTAAAAGTGTCAATTAAATCTACCTCTCGGGCTACTAAATGCAAATAAAATAACTTGCCTCCTAGCACACCATTATTCAGATTTACTTGAAATTCAACCCTCATGTGTAGGTGCTCTTCAAAAATGCCACTTCGACTGTAAATGTCCATTTTGTATTTAAAAATACATTTAGATAAGATTAGGACTGTTTTCTTCCAAATCTTCTGAGGATTATTATTGGAGTAACCTCGTCAAAAGCTCTCAAAATCTTGTGGATATCATATTTAGTTTTCATTATATTGGTCAATATACTTCAAAAGGGAATGGCTTGCAGATAAGCAGACTGAAGTCCACACTTCCCCTGAAAAGTTCATGAATATCTACCACTATGAATGCCAGGCGCACATTTTAACATAAATAGATGACAGTGTGTCCAAACATCACCAAACCTGCTGGATACTTTTTTCTCAGCACACATTTGCAAATATAGTTTTGCTCCAACAATGGCCCCAAAAATGCCAAGACATGACTTTGGGTGTGTGTAAAACACGTGAAATGATTGGTGGACAGAATTAAACCATCAGAAGTGACCTTTCCTCAGATTTGCTGCCTTGGGACTTGATTTGTTTAGATGAGCTGCTTCCATCTGTTGACCAAAAGAACCCAGAATGGCAGCTTGTGGCTATATATATATATTTTTTTCCAGCTGGAAATAACTCATCAGGTATCGCCCTAAAGAGCAGAGATTAATTAATCATGTTTGGATTAAAACTTTCACTGCTCCCGCTGACGGGTACAACTATTTAAAACTACTACTGAAAAGCTGAGCAACAGGAAAAACAAGCTGCCGGTTGACAGGTAGCAGTCATTCTCCAGATCTCTTTGTGTTTGAGATTCAGTTTCTGTGACTGCAGCAGGGCTCAGGTGGAGGCCGGCTGGGCTGACATAGCTGAGAACAGCTTGGGCGTGATGAGACATGCAGCACCTGAACACACTGCAGTTTTATTTGGGTCACTCTCAGAGACACAGACTGTGCTAAACTAAGCTGAACTCAACACGCCTTCTGCTGAACGTATATTGATTTATGTTGCATTACATAAATAGAACAAATTATAATGAATCAATCAGTATACTGGCTTCTGGGATATGGGGTACACTTTGTATTGAGGTCTTCCCAATAAAGGTTATTTAATAAGTAACAAGGCCTTGTAAGTCACATATAATGATTGTTAACTGTATAGTGTTTTAATAAAACTATATGAGTGTTATAAACATGTTTATTGTAAGATTTTACTGGTGTAATCATAACAAAAGCGAAGCAAACTTTCTCTTTTGCTCTATTTCTTACAAAAGTATGTTATTTATTTGTGCCAGGCTGCAAATGATGTAATTCGTTTGTGTTGTGTAGAAATATTTCAATATTGTGTGGGGAAGTCCCGTATTTAAGCCTTGATGACCTCATTTGAGTTGACATTTGTTGGATTTCACTTACTTACCTATTATATTATTGTTAAACTTTGCTCATCTTTTTTTGTTGCAACATTAAGAGCAATAAATCCTTTATTAGGCTTCATTATGTCTTCTTCATCAACCTCAGACAAGCACAGACCCACATTTCACTCCCACATATGTCGTTCATCAGCATGTCATTACTCCGGGCTTAACATGATCTCATGAGAAGGCAAATAAACAGCACGCTTTTAATGACATTGAGTCATGATACGCATTTTAAGCATTTTCTATGTAATTTCTAGGACTGGGCAGAATTTAAAATTTTTTATTGATTAATCCCATGATTTTTCTACGATTAATCGTTATTAATAGCATTACGCGCCAAATGCAATAATGAAATAAAAATGAGTGGATTGCAGGTTTTTATTTTAATATAATGTTAGCAGAACAATATAACAGCACTGTGGAGCAACAACAAGTTAACATGCATAGATAGTATATAGGATATAAATCTTTTTTCTTTTTTTTTCTGAACAATTACTAAAAGGAACACTTGTATTTTATAAAGAAACAACATTAACAGTGTCTGCGGTTGAATAATCAAATAAACACCTCCTAACGTCTAACCCTAAGCACTTTTCCTTGACCTCTGTGGAAACGTTACCAGGTTAAGGAAAGATGGGAATGAGAATTCATGAAGAGTTAGGAAAAGACAACCACGGTGTTTAGTGAATCCGACTGCACTTTCACTAAGCGACGTAGTTCTGACGCGACGGCATGCGCATGTTAGTGACGTCGGTCGGCAGCGGTGAAACTACAATTTTGTAGTCCATCTCCACCACAATAAAGCATCGTAAATACTTCATCTGTGTTCTTGCATCATGCAGAGGATTTAAACAACCTGGTTGATAATGTACTTTATTACCAAGGTTGGAATAGAAATTAACAAAGGAATATGAAAGTGAAACCAAAGGATTTTACACAGAATACAAAGCTACTAAACAATGTGTATCATCAGTGTGTCTAATATCCATTTATGTTGTTATGGTTTATATGCAGATTATAATGTGGTCATAAAAATATGCAGACAGCAGTTTATGAAACACCACACAACTTAATAGTGCTTTATTGTAATGTATCAAAATTAGTTGATTAATAAGATGATAATCATCAACATGAGTCAGGCTAAAAAGCTCGTCCAGTTTAACTGTTTCAGCTTCTGTAACTAAAGTCAAATAAAAGAATGATGGCTGAGGCTGCAGTTCAACACCAGAGAGAGAATATCAAATACAGCAGTTTGATCACTTTACAGCCGTGTTCAGCAACGTAACGTTTGTAGTTTTCCAGCCAGTTTAACAGATTATTGAAAGTATTTCCAAGTTACGCTACTTATTATTTACATGATCTGCGTTTGTTGGTCATGATCGTTTGTTCTTGTAAACGGCCGGATGAAACGTCACTTTAAATGATTCCGCCGCAAGGGATTGTGGGTCGGCATTATCTTCTTTCCTTTCGTTAAGGAAGGTTCAGTGGTTTCTAAGATAAAGGAGCTAAGTTAGGAGGATTGAAGCTCCTTTCCTTTGCATTTAGAGAATTCGACCGGCACTTATCATGGCGACCACCTAGGTACTTCCCGGTCATTTCCCTAAGTTAGGAAGGTTCCTAACCAAAAAGGACTATTCGACCGCAGCCTCAGTGTTCAGTAGTGAGGGTCGCTGTTAGGGACAAGCCACTCCTTCTTTTATCCATGTTCTGTTTGTCTTCTGACCATGCAGTGGCGGATGGTGATTTTTTTTTGGGTAGGGCTCGCCAATTAATTTCAGCAAACATCACGATATGATTTAATGCAAAAAAGGTATCACGCATTACTACTTTGCAGTTAAATATCTAACATTTATTTGAACACTTTGACATAATAAGGACATCTTATTACCAAGGCACTATAACCATAATTATGTTTGATAATAACTACTTGATTGTATTAATAGCGCGTACTCACGCGCGCACGTTGAAGCTCAAAGGTCTGGGATCTTGTCTGACAACTTTAACTAACCTCGTGCCTCTTTCACTGAGTGCTAATACCGTTCCTGTTTATAATGTGTACAAATACATATTTTTTGTAGCTTTTAATATACAAACGGCGCACATAGCGAGCCACCTTCAAAATAAAAACATCTCTCCTTACGGGAAACTAGATTTAGCTTAATGCAGGTAAAACACGTACATCTTGTTTTTTGAATTTTGAATGCTGTCTGTGAACTTCTGGACAAGTTCTTTAATGAAGACATGGACAATGTGTCTTTTCTGCAGCTGATTGAATAGCATGTCCACATTTGGGAACGTGTGCTGCATGAACAGCTGATGCACAGAGCAGTGGACACATAGTGAGCTGACTGCAGCCCCGTTGTAAGCTTGGGTTTCTCTTTTTTTTCCAAGTGGGAGAATGCTGCTAAGCCTCTCTATAAGCGCTGTCGCGACGCTGTCGCGACGCTGTCGCGACGCTGTCAACATTTGCGTTCTGGATGCTGATGTACTTGAAAAAAACGCTCTTGTTCGTTACCATTAGCATCGATGTAGCACAAGCTGCAGTTGTCCGTCTCTCATATATGTCCCTGGTCTGTTGTTTAATGCTAAGTTCAGGCTGCTGATCTGGGACCAGTTGTTTCACCTGCAGTCTCTCCGCCCAAGTTCTTCTCTCAAACGGCTGCTGAAGGAGAGATTTTATCTCGCTTAGGTTGAGTCTTCTTGCGAGAATAGCGCTCCATTGTCAACTTGTTCAAACGTTGCCGCAATAGGAGAAGCCGGCGAGATCACGCAAGATTGAGACAAGAGCCCTGACGAGAACAGAGACACGGGAACACTCTCTTTGGCAAGATGAGAATAGCCACTTCGGAAGTCTTTTTTATGGCGCTGATTGGACAAATTGTACGTCATTCATTTATTTCTTTAATCGGTGATTGGCTAAACTGCGTATTAAACTTGTCTTCAATCAAGCCCTACGACAATCAATCTGGACGCGGAGCCTTCAGCTGGAAGTGGGCCGCCTGTGAGAGCTTTGTGAGGCGGAGCAGCTTGCGGCAGCACCACTGATCACTGTGAACAGAAACTACTTACGTGCTTTGACGTCGGGCTCAAGTCGGCAAGTCGTAAACACTACCTGTTGGTGAGGCTATGGAAGTGCAAGCCTGTGCGTACATAAATCGCCTTCAAAATAAAAGCAGTGTCGTTGTATTGCATTTATAGCGTGCATCTTATTTACCTAATTTTTGTTTTTGATTGACCTCACGTGGGCTGGACTGGGAGAGCTGTAAGACGCCGAGGTCAGAACTACGCCATCCGGGAAAGATTTAATGTGCAGCATCGGTGTGCGGTATGATAAGACCCTCCTAATGCAAAAAAAAAAAAAAGAAAAAGTAGTCAACTCATTTTCAAATAATTATCGGAGTTAAATGATTGCTGCGTTAACGTATTTTTAACGCTTTAGCTCAGCTAGCTAGCTAACAGCTGTTAGCTCTCAAGCTAGCGCTGTGAAGGTGGTGGGAGAGACAGGGGTTCCCTCAGACCAGTTTTCCATCGCGCATGTGCTGTTTGAGCTCAAATAAATGTAACCAGGTAGATAATTTGAGTTCCTAATATTTTATTTATTTTCATTTTTATTTTATAAATGTGTGTAATCAGACTGAAATGTTGGTATTTAATCTCAGTCTAGTCTAATGTAGTTTGGATTGTCAGGCAAAGCATGAATCGCAGCTTTTTGCCTGGATGCAGTTCTTATTGGTTACTCCTGAAAAGCAGACTTCTGATTGTTTAAAGGAAAATAGGTCCCACCCTCCAACTGGGAGGAGGATTTGACGTTGCCAAGCGAGAGATAGTCAGAGTGAGAGAGAGCTAAATTGTTTTAAGAAAATTGTTCAGTCGACATAATGGGTAAAATTGTTAGAGACGGCTGTGTAGGTTGTGTGACGGCACTTCTCCGAAGGGAACGAGAACTCAGAGAACTTTTTGAGAGAAGTAACAAGTTTTGTTGGCTGAGTCTTGGGCCGTGTCTACTACCGAACACTTTACGCAGTACACTGCAATACAGTGCACTATAACACAGTGCACTAACATATGTAGTGCACTGTGTTGTTGATAAGCGCTGTATCAAATGGAACACTTACGTTAACCAATTGGCGGAAGTGACGGACGCAAATCTGTTCGCGGCACCCGCGAAAATTAAGCCGGAAGTGACGTCCGCAAATCTGGTCGCGATACCCGCGAAACTAAAACTGACAAAATTAATGCACTTCTTACCCTATTTTTGTTCCTTGTGTTCCCGTTTCTCCAACCTATGTGGAAACTGCGACACCTCTACAATCGTGGCAGGAGGATATAAATAAATTAATAAAAAGCTGGCAAAATAGCTCCTCCTCTTCCGCTGCGTAGCCAAGATGGCACCCGTTCAGTGCGAGTAGTGTCCATCGCTTTACACTACATTTTTTGACCATTTGCAATGCGCCATCCGGGTACTTTCAGTGCACTGAATTCTGCTGGTTTTGTCAGTGTGGCGCACTCAGCACTGAAAGTCAATGCTTGAAGTGCGCAAGTGCGCGGTAGTAGACACAGCCTTGGTGAGTTTTGCTGAGTCAGCTAGCATGCTAATCACTTTAGCCACATAACGGTTGATGCTCGCGCATCAGTACATGAAGCTGTCGTTAAAAGTAAAGATGTGAAATGGAGTGTTTAATGTTCAAAGACTGTTTAATGTTAGCATATTTTTCATTAATAGTTGCTGTCAAATTATTTATTATTGTTTGTTTGGTACTTTTTTAAAAATGTTTTTTTAATGTATAACTGCATTGAGATTAACATGAATGTGAAGTAGGTGAAATTATTATTTTGTGTTATTCAGTTCATGATTCTAAAAAGGGAAATATACTGTTTAACTCAGGGTTAAATAGTTCTATATAATTCTAAATTGGTTAAAGGATACAATGCTCTATGTGAGAATTAATAGTCATGTTTTATACAGGCTAGGTTTTTAACATTCCTTGATTCTCTCGGATCCGGACAAGAACTCTTCCTGACGAGGGAGATGGCGAGCCACCATTGATCAAGATCGTCTCTGTCGGACACGGATAGTCTCTGTAGCTGAGAAGGAGGACCATCCCTTCTTCAAATTTCCATCAGCTGAGTGCACCAGTGTGGTAGAAATAAGGAAGCAACAGAGGACACGACTGACTTATTCTTTTGATTTTTGAACTGAAAACTGACTGACTATGAATGTACTGTGAACGAAAAGAAGAAACAACAAACTGAAAACACAAGGAACTGCATCTTAAAGGAACAATGAGAGATTTGGGATTTGTTTAACAATTCGATGAAATTGTGTTGATACTGTTTAGATTAGGAGCTCAGTTTAGGTTGTGCGGGATCTAAAATGAAAGTGTGTTGTATTTTTGGTTTCATGCAGTAATACATATTTTTAATCAAAACCTTCAGTTACAATTTTCTAACCACTCCTAACGAACCTAGACCTTGGCCTAAAGATTGAATTTGAATGTCCCGCTGACGCTAAGTGGGTTACTTAAACAACACTGAAAATTCTGCACAAAATGCAGGAGCTAGCTCCGCAACAACTACCAAAGGTAGCGGGACCAGCTTCGGCTCGTTGGCCGAACTCGGGCAGCGGGGACGCGGGCAGTAGCAGCAGCAACAGCAGCTTATAAACTGTCACAGCCTGTTTATGATTAAATACAATTTTTAATTTCAATTCAAGCTGTAAGCAGCTGTGAGTCCTTGCTCCATCCGGCAGGTCGGGCCGCCTGCGGGTT
This sequence comes from Clinocottus analis, assembly GCF_023055335.1. Taxonomy (NCBI): domain Eukaryota; kingdom Metazoa; phylum Chordata; class Actinopteri; order Perciformes; family Cottidae; genus Clinocottus; species Clinocottus analis. The sequence continues at coordinate 14,230,509 of NW_027175931.1, read as the reverse complement.
GCCAGCTCAGCGCCCGCCGACGTGCCGGATAGAGTGAGGAGCTGCTCACAGCTGTTTGCAGCTTTAATTCATTCATATATATATATATATATATATATATATATATATATATATATATATATATATATATATATATATATATATATATACACACACTTTTTATTTTGGCTGCAGGTGGCGCTATGACAATTCTAACATTTATTCATGTACATATGCTGGAAAGGCTTTTTTGTAGAGCAGGTGGAGCTGGACATGTGTGAATTTTTTCATTTCAATCAGACAATCTGGACGAGGGGTGTTGCCAGTCCAACTTCTGAGGCGCTCGAGAGCCATTTTTCGGTGCTTTTTTTTACGCCTATGTCAGATGGCTATTTTCTGCAGGCCTGATAAGCGGTCCAAATTTGGTGAGTTTTAGAATATGACAAGTCCTCCAAAAGGGGGCCCAATGTTCACCTAACAGTTACAATATGGTCTTCTCGGAACTGACTATGTCAGTCGCTTGGACCCTAATTATAGATACAGCATATAAAAAGCCTTATAACCCTCATTTTACTGCTCCATATTTACTCTGATGATTTTCATCAGAAGTTTGGTTTCCAAATGTGTGCTGTGGAAAATAATCTATTTAGCTCATGGTGAGCTCTACACCGAGCTACCAACTCTGACGGTTTCGTCGTGTGACACACGCTTTTGCATGTTTTCACACGCAGTCACGCCCACAACCAATTTCTCACGGCAAAAAAAAATCATTCCGGTCTCAAGTCACGCCTTTCCGCTATACATCGTATTTCTCGAAAACTGTAGGCTATTTAATGTGCCGCAGCACGCAAACATGATCTAGTTCCGCTGCCCTCACCATGCAGGAATCAAGCATGTCCCCCCCCGAATCCCCTGCAAGTCTGACGTGAGGAGCCACTCATCAGCCAATCAAAACAAAGAAATTGGCTGCACGAATAGCCAATCAGAAAAACTTATCTTTTTTATCTGGGCAAGATGTAATGACAGGCGGGACTAGAGCTGTCCGACGGCGCATAGGAGTACATAGGAGGTCAAAGGAACCAGGGGGTGGAATATTCATCTGTATTTATCTCTGGACCCTTGTCTTGTCAGCTCATGAAGTGTCTTTCCTCATTTCTTCAAATTTCTGCTGCTATGTTTACCATTTCTCTCAGTGTGTTTATACACACTCCTGATTGGTCGGTGATCATTCCTTGGCAATGCTTTGATTGGACGCACAAACAGGGCAAGATGGTGTGTGTGTGTGTTCTTCAATTCTTTATCTGCGTCCCTCTATTTATACTGCAGCCTTTCCCGTGTCGCTGACAAGAGTGCTGATCACAAACAGTTGAAGTCTAAGACATGGACTGTGGCTATTTGGATTGTGGTCCATGCCTACTACATTATATGAATAATTTCTGTCATATTCACGTAATGTGCTGTAACTATGTTACGTTGTTCATTCTGGTCACATGACATCTATTGCTTCTGTCCATCCAGGGAGAGGGATCCTCCTCTGTTGCTCTCCCTCAGGTTTCTTCCCTTTTTTCCGTGTGAAAGGGTTTTTACTACCTTTATTTGGGGAGTTTTTCCTGATCCGATGTGAGGTCCTGACACAGGGATGTTATGTGTACAAATTGTAAAGCCCTCCGATCTTGTGTTTGTGATTTTGGGCTATACAAAATAAACTGAATTGAATTGAGTTGAGTATTCAAAAAAACCTTTCTTATTCACTTAGTTACTTACTCAAGCGTCACGGTTAGAAAAAGCTGCGCAATCATCTAATCTTTTTATAGCAGAGGAATGTTGGAAAAATGTGACTTGAGCTTGACTTTGTGTTTAGCAGAACTTGGTCTTTTTTTATTTAATTGTTTTATTAATCCAGTTATCTTTTTATTCCATTCCATTCAATTTTTTTGTCTGGTATGCAATGGTGTTAAGTTGCTCCCGTTTTTTTGTGACTTTTCTGTGGTTTTCATGGTCCACACTTGTATTCTTGTGTATTCTTTGTGAAGCATTGAACTGCACTAACTTGTTTTAAGTTGTTTTTCATGACTCACACAGAACAGAAAGATTAAGCTGCACATTAAGTAGCATATTTTTCCTTTTTGAATTAAAAAAGGCATCAACCAATCGCATTGTGCAGTGGAGTACAACAACGCAGCTACAGATTCCGAACAAAGACAGCACACTTTTTTACAATTGGGGCGACTGTGGCTCAGTGAAAGAGCGGGTTGTCCTTCAATCAGAGAGCTGTACTTCCTCCTGTAATCTTTAGTTCTTTGGGAAGAAAATTAAATCAGTTGCAGCTTTCCAGAGTATAATCTATTCTAGAAGATCAACGACAGTTTGTTAAACAAAATGCTACTGAAGGAGATGATGTAGTTGTGTCCGAGTGGTCTGTTACATGCCGGTCCGAGGGACCCATTGTCATGATGTGAGGCCGGCATTGTGTGCTGTCATGGAGAAATCAACTTGGATTGAACACAACTAGTACATAATTGGACCGTGGCCTCTGACCCTTCTTGTGGAGCCACGCGGAGACAGAAGGGGACGTTTGTGTTATTAATAGTGCTGTCATATTAGCGCGTTATTAATGCCGTTTACGCAAACCAATTTTAACTCCGTCAATTTTATTAGCGACGTTAACACATTTTAATTTTTCAACACCGGATGTAGCTCAACCGGATGTAGGTCATCCGGAAGCAAAACAATAGGCACGCCTTTGCACTTGGAAGATAGGCTAATGTTATGGGTTGAAATGAATGAATGGTGAGCGCGATACGGCAAAATGAATGATAAGACGTGGTTCCCTTGACAAGACCGAAGTGGTATGAGCCATTTGTCATTGTGAACTGAGCTATCATCGTAGCTATGAAGTCTGAAATATAACTCGATGGCCAAGCACACAGCTGACACTAACTCTGCGCCCCCTCGTCATAGCCAGACACGAATGGATGACTTCGGACAGAAACATATGGACACCACAACGAAGAACAAACTTACTGCAGCAGTAGCTAGATAGCGAGTGTGCTACTGCATGTAGCCTGTTAACGTTGTGGAGGACGAGGATCTAGCTGATATAATACGCATCGCATCCAACGACAGGACCTACGAAGCTTGACTTCTATGTTCACCTCTCTCTCTCTCTCCTTCAGCTTTATTGGCATGAATGTTGCAACAACAATATTGCCATTGTTTTAAAACACATCAGAAAAACATAGAAATATACAACTTATACAGATAACAACTATAATAATAAAACAATAAGTAATTAAAATCAAATAATCTCTCTCTCTATCTCTCTCTCTACCTTTCACAGTTGTTTACCTAAAATGTGCACTTTATAATTTTATTTTGAACCACCCTGTTTGGCAGTTGTTTTTCAATAAAATAAAACATTTGCATGAAGCAAGCCAATCCACTTATTCATGTTAAGAGCATTAAAATGAAAAAAGGCGATTAATTGCGAGTTAACTATTAATCGCGATTAAGTATTTTAATTGCTTGACAGCACCAGTTATGAATGTTCTTGCCTCAGTTTTTTTAAGAGCACTTTGACAGACAGGTGAAGAGGCAAGTCTCTTTACTTCTCTGTTCCTGCCAATGAAGCTACTATGCTGAGCGGTGTGACCATGTCCAATCATCACCTTCTCTTGTGTCGCTATAAAACACTCGCTCGCCTCAAGACTCCTCACAACCTCCTAGTAACCATGAATAGTGCCAGCAATGCCTTTCCATTATATTTAATCATACTATGTATAGAAGTAAATACACAGTATTGTCTTTAAGTATAATGGGAAGCTACTTCATCGGACAATCATATGTATTGTTTAAGTACAGCAACACTTTTGTAAGTAGCTGCTAATAGGTAACTGAGGCTAACGCCAGTGAAATAATAACCACCAAATGCTAGTATTGGAACACATGTATTTATTATCTTATGCATTCATTAATAAACGAATCAGAACATCGATTTTTCTTGAATGAGAAATGAATGACCCAAATGTTCCGTTAAGGCGAGAAGCTAGGCTTTTTCTACATAGTAGAATAACCAACACAACACCTACCGTGTCTTCTCCAGGTGAACCGGCCCAAGGAGGCCTGGTCTGTCTGCACAGGTTGTGTAGACCAGTGGTTCTCAACTGGTGGGCCCGTTTTTAATGGGTTGCGGGCCTTTGCTTGGGAAAAAAATAAAATAGAATGAATTATTAGTTATTTTAAATCCTGTGATTTTATTTTAAAAGGACTTTTATGAAGCACAGTTTTTTTCGCTGACTCGTATAGCGTGTTCGAGGTTGTGTCAGAACCAGGAGAATAACGGGGGAATGCCCGGTGGGCCGACGGGGTTTGGGCCGGCTCCTCTGACATCGCCGGGCCCGACTACGTTCTGCGCTTCACAGAACATGTTAAATTGACTCTAAAACTTGAAGTTCTGAAACCACTGACTGAGTTTTATACTACTCCTCGTGATTTGTATTCACAGTCATGCTTTCAACACCCAGCATGCAACACTACGGATTGCAATCTGTATTTACACTCATGGTTTGGTGGTTTCTTGCAGGTTTTTAGAGCTTTTTGGCGATTTGAAGACATTCTGCCTTGATTTTAATCCAGAACACTTGTTTTTTATTCCCATGGGATTATTATGTACCTGGGCCGCAGAGTTAGTTTAGGTTCTGTTACTTATCTTATTGTTTTGTTATGCACCTTCAACACCCCTACACACACACAATCACACACCCAGCATGTAACACGACTGTCTCCATACTATCTCAGGTTCAAACTGCACTATCTTTTCATTAAATTCAATGAAGATGTTGAGAATGTTCCTCAATTTGGGTCGCGGCTTGTCATTAAGGGTGATGGTGGGTCCCGGAGCCAGACCAGTTAAGAACCACTGGTGTAGACCATTCTGGCAGCCAGACCCACCATCGCTTGTTGTAAGGCCTAATGGTGCTTTCAATGACCTCAGTTGCATGACGGGCTTTCATCGGGCTCCACCTGCTGTAACCATAGCAGCCCAGTAGAGGTCAGAGCTTGAAGAAAGGTTTTGATAATGGGATGCCAGTTTTGAGGGAGCCCTCTAGCAAAGAGGCCCTGCCTCTTGGAAAGGAGCTGCATATAATCCACTCGCTGAAGAGGCTGTGTGATGTGCGCTGCCTTACTGTGGGGATTGCAAATCGGGTAAGTACGTCCTGATTGTCAATCTATGTTTATGCAAAGTTTCAGAGGGCAAATGCATGCTCGTGGTTGAAGGAGAGTATTACCCATAGTAAGGTCTACGATACAAGAACTAACCAATGGAGCACACTCACATGCACAGATATGCACTGATATCCACAAATATGCACAGATATGCACTAACAACACTCACAGCAGAGCAACAAAGCAAGCACAAGCTTGGATAACATCACCTCGGGCGAGAGCTGCCTCATTTTCTGTTCAGGTAGACATAACTCTGCTATATCTTTATATAGCAATTAGTTATATTGTACAATGTTAACGTTCAGAATGTTAAATAAAGTTCCTTTAAGGCCAAGTAGACAGATGAAGGCAGCAGCAGCCTTGAAATGCTATTACACAGCCGTCCCTTGTGCTGCCTTCATTAAAGCACTCAAAGATGACACCAGATTGCTGCCAATTTACCACACATATGAGGTGGTTGCGTGGTTGTGTTACAATTTGTCAGTCGCCAGTTAATGAGGGAAACACGTGTCCTGCTGCAGGAACTCATATGTAAAAAAGTCCCTCTACAGCAGTCACACACTTCTCAGAAGGAAGTCAGAGGAAACCCTAATCTGCACAGCATCAGATTATCTCTCTCCCAACTGTGTGTGTGTGTGTGGTCATAACAGGAAGAACACATGGTAAAGACATCACCAGGCTGTAAATCAGACTTTAAATCAACGAGGTGTATACCTGCATGAAAACAGAAGTCAAATCTCAGTGTGTCCAGCAGTCATAACATCCTCACTTACATCCACCCCCGCACACACTTTCACACAGTCACACATCTACAGTCACACATCCACGGGGACTGCAGTGAAAATAAAACCTTTACATCATTGGAGAAGGTTGAGCTGCATGGTTGGTACCTGCAGTGGAACAAGACAGCAGTAAGTGTACTCCCTAAGGCTGCCAATGAAACAGAGCTGCTGATAACAGAGTCTTATGTGAAATAGGGAGAAAATGAAACTGGAGATTATTTAGATAGTAAGACAGCAGCAGGTCATATACAGAAATATATATATATATATATATATATATATATATATATATATATATGTATATATATATATATATATATATATATATATATATATATGTATATATATATATATATATATATATATATATATATATACACACATACATATATATATATATATATATATATATATACATATATATATGTATATATATATATATATACATATATATGTATATATATATATATACATGTATATATATATCCATCCATCCATCCATTATCTTAACCGCTTATCCTCATTAGGGTCGCGGGGCGCTGGAGCTGATCCCAGCTGTCAAGGAGCGAAGGCAGGGTACACCCTGGACAGGTCGCCAGTTCATCACAGGGCAGACATAGTGACAGACAACCATTCACGCTCACATTCACACCTACGGGCAATTTAGAGTCCAATTAACCTATGCAGCATGTCTTTGGACTGTGGGAGGAAGCTGGAAAACCCGGAGAGAATATATGTAAATATATATATATATATATATATATATATATATATATATATATATATATATGTATATATGTATATATATATATATATATATATATATGTATATATATATATGTAAATATATATATATATATATTTACATGTATATGTATATACATGTAAAGATGTATCTATATATGTATATATATATATATATATATATATATATATATATATATATATATATATATATATATATATATATACTGAGTTGCATTAATAAGATATCCTTATTATGTCATGTATATGTACATGTATATGTATATTCATGTAAAGATGTATACATCTCTCTCTCTCTCTTTCTCTCTCTCTCTCTCTCTCTCTCTCTCTCTCTCTCTCTCTCTATATATATATATATATATATATATATATATATATATATATATATATATATATATATCCATACATATATTATACATCCATCCATCCATTTTCCGCCGCTTATCCGGGGTCAGGTTGCGGTGGCAGCACACCCAGCAGACCGACCCAGGCTTCCCTCTCACCCGCAACATTTTCCAGCTCTTTCCGAGGCGTTCCCAGGCCAGCCGGGAGATATAATCCCTCCAGCGTGTCCTGGGTCTTCCCTGGGGCCTCTTCTCAGTTGGACGTGGCTGGAAAACCTCTAATGGTAGCCGTCCAGGAGGCATCCGGATTAGATGCCCGAACCACCTCAGCGGACTCCTTTCGATAAGGAGGAGTAGCGGCTCGAGTCCAAGCTCCATCCTGATGTCTGAGTTCCTTTCCCTATTTGGGGCAGACATGTTGTCCCCACCTGGAGGGAGCAATCCACCGGTTTCCGGGAGAGAACCATTGCCTCAGATTTGGAAGCGCTAACTCTCATCCTTGCCGCTTCACACTCGGCTGCAAAACGCCCAGCGAATGCTGGAGGTCACGGCCCGAGGAGGCAAACAGGACCACATCATCTGCAAACAGCAGAGAGGCGATCCCGAGGCCCCCGAACCGGATTTCCTCCGCCCCCCGGCTGCGCCTAGAAATCCTGTCCATGAAAGTCACGAACAGGACCGGTGATAAAGTACAGCCCTGGCGGAGGCCAACACCCACCAGGAACGTGTCTGACTTACTACCGAGGATACGAACGCAACTCCTACTGTAGGCGTACAGAGACCGGATAGCTTGTGCCAACGGGTCCGGCAGCCAATACTCCCGCAGCACCCCCCACAAAAACCCTGGAGGGACCCGGGTTTAGGAGTTCCTCAAAGTGCTCTTTCCACCGCCCGACAATGTCCCCAGTCCGAGTCAGCAGTTCCCCTCCCCCGCTGAGAACAGCCTAGAGTAGACCCTGCTTTCCCTTCCAGCTCTTTCTGGGGGACCCCGAGGCGTTCCCAGACCAGTCGGGAGATATAATCCTCCATCCGGATTTCTGATCCGTCGGATGGTTTGCCAGAACCTCTTTGAGGCCAATCGAAAGTCCTTCTCCATGGCCTCCCCAAACTCTTCTCATGCTCTTCCCATGCCCTGTTTTCCCTTTCTGATCCGTTGGATGGTTTGCCAGAACCTCTTTGAGGCCAACCGAAAGTCTTTCTCCATGGCCTCCCCAAACTCTTCATATGCTCTTCCCATGCCTTGCTTTCCCTTTCTGATCCGTTGGATGGTTTGCCAGAACTTCTTTGAGGCCAACCGAAAGTCCTTCTCCATGGCCTCCCCGAACTCTTCCCATGCCCGATATATATATATATATATATATATATATATATATATATATATATATATATATATATATATATATATATTTATATAGTTTATACAGGCGAGGGTTTCTTTAAGAAAAACAGAAAAATAGTAAAACAGCAAACAGTGGCCCGGAAAGTGTAGATAGTGCAGGTGGGAAGTGCCTGATTAATTGTTCAATTGTTCAACAGACTGACGGCCAGTGGGAAGAAGCTGTTCCTGTGTCTGGTGATTTTGGCGTACAGTGCTCTGTAGCGCCTACCAGAGGGGTGGAGTTGGAACAGCTTGTGTCTAGGGGGTGAGGGACCTACAGTGATCTTTCCAGCTTGCTTCCTGACTCTGGGGGTGCACAAGTCCAGGATGGAGGGCAGGCTGAAACCAATAGTTCTCCCTGCAGACCTGATGATCGCAGAAACAGTGCTGTTGTGAATAGTGTGTGAGAGGTGTGGAGGGGGCGCGGGGGGACAAGGGATGTTGGGGGGCTCCTCCTGAAGTCCACTGTCATCTCCACTGTTTTGGACTTGTCTAGTTCCAGGTGATTCTGACCACACCAAAGGACCAGCTGTTCAACCTCCCGTCTGTACGCAGACTTGTAACTCGTATAAATATATCGTATAAATAAACAGACGTGTAGCTTATAGCAAAGCTAGCCTATAGCAAAGCTTTTTCTAAAAGGTATTTATTCTCTAACGATAAGGCAATAAAAATGATCGTTTTGTGCACATTGTGATCATAATGTTGACCATCCACACTTATCGTAAAATTTGCATTATAAGGTGCTACTTTTTTCTTCAACTTTAACTCGTGTGGCTTAAATATTAGTGCGGCTAATTTGTGGATTTTTCCGATTGTAAATTTAATGAGTGCCGTATAGTCCACATCACGGGCGGACTGGGGGAAAAAAAAGTGTTCCTGCCGTTACTGTTACAGACCGACTCACTCAATACACAGCGCATTCATACATGTGTAGACAGCATAAACCCGACCTGCTGAGCCACACGGCACCACCTCGAGCGTGGAGGGAGGTCACGAGAAGAAAATAAAAAGGTAAACGCTTCTGTTGAGTGACGTGGACCGATTCACGAAGTCACTTCAACCACCAGACCGGACTCCCCCGCCGATCAACGCAGCGACCCTCACCTTCATTGCGCTACAGGGTTTCAGAGACTCTCTGACTTGCGTGTGTTAGAGTCCTTGGTCCGTGTTTCAAGTCCGTCCCGCGTTCTCCCGGCGCCACCTTCGGTCCGAGCCTTGCCAGCACTGAGAGGAGCACTGAGTCTAACCCGTCGGGTCACAACAATGCATGTTGTCCAAATCAATCCAACAAAAACACTGCACTGACACCCCAGTGCTTAGTGCACAGAATCAGAATCAGAAACTTTTTATTGCCACGTGAGTTAGTACAAACAAGGAATTTGTCCTGGCGAAAGGTGCATCAAAACACAACAACAACAGCAACAGCAACAACAAAGAACATTTAACTATACAAGAGAAAGTATAAAATAAAATTAGGATAAAAACAAGTAATAAGTAAGTAAATAAGTAAGGTGCAGTAGATATGCAGTAAATAATTAGCGATGCAATTAAAAAATAAGAAATGAAGGGGTAACGATCAATAATTACAACAATAATAAGTGTAAAGTTAAAGACAAGACATTGCAGAACCGCTGAGGCGGCGACAGCAGTGCACTTTGGCACGGGGAGAGGCTGCGGAAAGAAGCACCAGCAGCCCCAGGTGCAGCAGCAACTACAGCGCTGTGGCTTGTTTATGATGAATACAACCGCCAATGTAAAAAACAGTAACTGTAGTGCCCTCTGTTGCCTATTCACCCAGGCAGGCACTACTAGGCTGCTCGCTTTGGTGTTTGTTCTGACGCGTTTGAATTAACGACAAGGTCCAGTGGTTTAGTCTGTCATGTTTATTCTTACTACAACCAAAATAATAACTTCATCGGCATGTCTTAATTGCCGGTATTCAAATCATAAAACAAACCATAACCAATGTTCCTTTTCTTTAGCACTGTCCCATACAAAGTCCCATGACACAGTCCCATAAAACGTCCCATACCAGGCGCTCATCAAACGTTTCAGTCAAACGGTCCTATAAAACGTTCCATACCATAATAAAAAACGGTGTGCTTTTCCCATTAAGCAACACCTGACCCCAATTACTCTCCTAGTTATATAGGGCCCCCAGTGTTGGGAGGGCCAACATAACCAAAACCTGCAAAATGGCCCTTACAGTAACATAATTAGCATTTCTCGCACCAGACGCACATAACCCTCTGTGGGAAGGGGTCATTAGTAAATCCTGAGATTCGAGATGTTAGCTTCACTGACCAATCACGGCGCATGTTAATGGTCATGGGTCCTGTGACCAATCACACGTCGAGACCCTCTAGAAGACTATTTCATGTATTCTAACCAGGCTGCTCTTTCATAGAGGAAGACAGGTGAAATATGATTGGATAAAAATGGTATACCAGTTCTCAATGTTAACCAGGTCCAAAGAAGCCATACCAGAGGCCTGAAGGAGCAGAGGAACAGATTAAGTCAGCTGTGCAATGAGAAAATGAGCTCATAAGCAAAAAGAATTATAATACCCTTACATTATTAAATATCTATAACTTTTAATTATGAAAAAAATCTAAACATATATAAGATATCCTTATTATGTCAAAGTTTTGGAATGAATGTTAAACATTTAACTGCAAAGTGCCTGTTCGATACCTTTTTTTTTGCGTTGAATTGTTAAAATATGTTTGCTGAATTTGATTAGATGGCCGTACCAAAAAAAGAAATTCCGCTAACCCTGATGATGCGTTATTTTAAAAATGTATTTCTTTACTGCAGCACAATGCGAAAGTCTCAGTGTTCTGGTTTCAGTGTCAAAACAAGCCCACTGACCATATGCAGACACAGAACACCACTGTGAGGTGGTCATTTCTCAAGAATGCGACTGATTGGAATTACACTTTAATATTTACCCTCACTCCCACCTTCTACAGCAACAGAATGTTGAGAAACAACTCCCTGCACAGTCACTTGGATCTTATCATAGCACTGCTGCTGGAGTAAATAACTCTTGAGAGCATTCACAACTGTTTACAACAAGCTGTGCTCTTCACTTCCTGACAAACAGATGAGGGGGTTTTATTCTGGGAAGATTATGAGGAATTCAAATGCTGAAATCGTCTGAAATATCTTCAGTAGTTTATTTTGTGTACACACAAAACTAAATAATAATACTATCAAGTAAACATGACACTGGGATTTATAGAGATGCCCCTTCACTTTTAAAGATTGCACAGATTTTGCATTTTAGCTTTTAAATCTATGTTACACTATAATGACTTTGGGGTGAGCCAGAATATTCTTGAAATGATCTACAAGAATGTGATGGAAGGTATTTTGTCTTCTAACATAGTGGCTTGGTACGGAAACATTGTCCTTGAAATTGTGAATAGTGGTTGAGGCAGACTGTAACATTTTAGGAAAACCAAAGATGCAACTTAGTAGCAGTCATGAATACTAAAAAGAAAATATGGGCTCAATATTCACTAACCTTCCATCACTGGGTTCTCCTGAAGTCTAATTTCATCCATTTTATTTTCTTGTGACAAAACATCAGACTGACAGGAGTAAGGCTGTGTCAAGACTCTCCTCCATCTCCTCTCAGCTGCAGTTCGGTGGTGTTTGGTGAGGCAGGTCTGGCTCGGTGGTCGGCTGTGATGGTTTCAAGAGAGTCTGCAGTTTTATAAACAGGGGTCACTAATAGGCGGATCAATCTATGACCAGTCATATTTTCTTCTATTTTAACAAATCAACAGAGGCCAGTTAAAACTTTCTGAAATACTCTTAATCCTGATTTGTCATACATTTCAGTCTGATTCTAATATTTCATTATATTTAAAAATGATACTTAGGATGTGCAATGTGGGTGGGATTCTGCAAAGCAGCCATGGTCGCAACAGGTTGCACAAACGAAGGAAGTCTGTCTGACGTCTGTTTGTAGACATAACTGTGACCAAATCTGACAATGTGCCTTTTGTAATAACCTGGGTTGAATAATATGTTTTTCTCCAAATTTGTAATTATTAAGCCCTGAGGCTTTAAGGATCCATATCAGTTGGAATAAAGTCACACGTTTTTCCGGAGAGAGAAAAACAAACACTTTTATGTAATTTTGCTATTTTTTGAATCCAATTAGGAGTCTTTGATTTCTAAGAGCCGCAGTTCATCTTTCAAGCTTCATCCACATCAGCTGTTAAACCGCTGCAGCGTGCCGCTCCACCACACGTCCTTTTAACAGGAGGGTTTTCATGTCTGCTGTGGTTTAAATTGGTTTTAGTTAGTAACTACACTCTCATTCACATAATGACACTGACACTGCATCTATTGTGGAGCTGTAATTGCTGACATCCAATCCATCTGATCAGTGCCAATACGAGCAAAACATCTCAGTAATTAGATTCAAACTAACTTTTACTCTAAACTAATGAATACATTTCCAACTGTGGAAATTCCATGGTGATATATATATATATATATATATATATATATATATATATATATATATATATATATATATATATATATATATATATATATATATACACATATATACATATATATATATATATATATATATATATATATATATATATATATATATATATATATATATATTTAATATGGCTGTGAAATGATTACCATTTTTAATCAGATTAATCACAGGTTTCTCATGATTAATCACATATTACCGATATTCTCTGTATATTTTTGTAAAAACAAAAAGATTTATGATAAAAGACGGATACATACATCTGCGCGGTGCTCGTTGAGGACAGAAACTACAGAACAATATGTGCTTTCGCGTCTGGCTTAACTCGGCAAATAGTCCGGTAATGCTACAGAAGGGCGAGGGCGGACCTAAATTATCGTCTTCAAAGTAAAAGCCCCCCCCCCCCCCCCCATTTTTTTAAAATAAAAAAATGCACTTAACGCATAATCAAATAATTAACGGCGTTAATTGATTGAAAAGTTAACGCGATATTACCGCGTTAACTTGCCCAGCCCTATATATATATATATATATATATATATATATATATATATATATATATATATATATATATATATATATATTCACCTGTAGTGTCTTTAAAATGAATGGTATTTTCAGCCCAATCTCTTCGTAGAGGGTGTACATCCACTACTTTTTACACAATTCATAATTATGCATTTTAAGCTTTTGCATGTCATTCATCACCATGTAACTACTGTGAACAGGGGGATTATGTTTAGGCAACAAAACTATAACAGTTTGGTATAGGTAAGAAAATAAATTGTTAGGTTTAGAAATAACATCATGTTTGGGCTTGAAATAAATAGGTTAAAGTAAAATATGAACGAAACAACGCAAAAGGTTCACAAACATCACTAATGTAACATTCAACACTTTCACATTTTATACTGCATTACATGTTCAGATGTTCATACAAATTCAACTACGATTACATTGCATTCAGTACAGACTAGAAAGAGTAGAAATAACGAGCAAAAAACAGAGAAAAGGGTTTTTATTGCACACAAAATTACTTAATTCAATTAATTTGTAAAGTCCAGTGGGGGATAGAACCCTCAGGGAGCGCATAAGAGAAGGGATCTCTGCTTATTTAAATAGAGGTCATGCGTACAGAGCGAGCGTCATAATAGAATAACATCAGGGCCAATCCATATAACACATCATTTTAAATGTGAAGCAGGACGTTTGTAATGTTCAGGTACATGTGAGAACCGGCCTTTCAGGGAAAAACATAATTACAGTCACATGAGATTAAAGATCAGAGATCACTGCAGAGAAAAAACCCTCCTGACAGACTGCCAGATTCTGACTGACCGCAAACTATTTCCTGCTTCAGTTTTCCTGTAATCTAAATTCAACACACACACACACACACACACACACACACACACACACACACACACACACACACACACACACACACACACACACACGCACATCAGGACTATCTAACCAGTCATACAACATTCACAGACCTGGGCACAGCTGCGGGATCAGTTTGGGGTTAAGTGTCTTGCCCAAGAATACATCCACCTGGACTTTCCACGAAAAGGGTGCTGTATGCTTGCAATGTGAAATAAAAAGTCAACTTTTATGATTTTGTTGGAACTCCCACTCTTTTTTTGTTGTCTAAACCTATTGAAATCTATTGTCTAATCCTCCACAAGCGGATGCATGTAATGGGCGGGAATTGAGATGTGACACATGATTTTGAAGAAAAACTCTCTAATAATGAGGCGTAATTTTTTTTAACAACGCTGCAGAGGACTCTCCCCTACAAGTCTCACACGAGCCACGGAAGGTGTGCTCCTGCCACCAGCTCACCTTACTGATAACCGACAACTTCCTGGATTCAACTCACAGGTCCTCAGTGACGGTGGAGATTGGGATTGGACCTCTGTCTCACTCTTTCACTTTCAATTCAGTTTATTTTGAACAGCCAAAAATCACAAATACAAGATTTGCCTTTGAGGGCTTTAAAATCTGTACACATACCATCCTTGTTCTAGAACCTCACATCGGATCAGGAAAAACTCCCCCAAATAAAGATAGTAAAACCCTTTCACAGGGAAAAGGGGAAGAAACCTGAGGGAGAGCAACAAAGGAGGATCCAACTCCAGACAGCCACGGTCCATGGAAACTTGAGGCAAGGAAGCACAGAGGCTCCCGGAAAGGAGTAGAGTTAGTAATGTGTATTGAAAGAATGCACATTACTCTCCAGAAGGAGAGAAGAAAGGAGAGCGGAGATGAGAAAAGAAAAGAAAGAAGAAGAGGAAAGGGAGCTAAGTGTATCCTAAGATGCCCCCAGCAGTCTAGGCCTATAGCAGCATATCTAGGGGCTGGAGCAGGGCTAACCTGAGCCAGCCCTAACTATAAGCACTGTCAAAGAGGAACGTTTTAAGTCTCCTCTTAAAGGAGGTGACCGTGTCTGCCCCTCTGACTGCCCCTCTTCTTATTCCACAGAAGAGGAGCTTCTAGGTTGGGGGCAAGAGCCCCCAACCTATTTTTTAAGACTCTGTGAACCACAACTAACCCTGCATTCAATGAACACTCTCTTTGTTTCATTCACTCACTCCCACTCTGTCTCACTCTGACTCTGTATCACACTGCTCACTGTGTGTTTGAGGGAGTTTCTGCTTAACTTGTCAGTATTGTTTCTTTATTTGGTAAATTTAGCCATGAACTGTACATTTCCAGGAATGTGAGCTCAGCAGAACGGCTACAGAAGGAAGCCGCTCCTCCTCCACCTGACCTCTCACATGCAGTCCACTGGCAGTCAGTAGCCAGAAGCTGACAAATGCGGACGATGAATTGGGAAGTATGGCAAAGGTCTGGGAGAGAATCTAAAGGAAGTTTGGGTGGAGAGAATTAGATAAGAGAGATAGAGAGCATCAAACTGAGAGACGGCTGAGATGGAGTGAAGCGACGGTCTGAAAAGGTGCTGCTTTAAACAGTTTTTTGTCGAAAGTGCTGACGTGTTTATTTTTTAGCATGTGTACATCTACACCACTTAAGAGTTGTTTTGTGTAAAAGAGAATGGTTTGGTTCGAAGGAAAACATATTTAAATGGATGCAGCATAATCAAAGATGTGGTCTTTTTTCATTACATACATTCTTCTTCCTTGTAAAACTCTGGTGCCTACAGTGCCCATGATGCACCTGTTGTGTATCCTGGTGCCTCTGGCCTGCAGTAGAGATGATCAACGGGCTGCAGAGTTATCACATCTGTCTTTAGACCTAACAACGCTGACTCAATCACTTGAGGACATTTATCTTCAGACAGCTCCCTCTTGACAATACATGCTTCATACTATTTTATAAGTAGTGAACATCTCCAGCACCTGCTGACACACTGTTGTGGTCAATTGGTGAAGTTCACTCTTAACACCGGGATGCTCAAGAAATAGTGATGAATAATGCTCAAGCCATTAGTTCATTCATAAATAATCACATCATAAACCCATATATACAACACTTTGAAAAAACGGAATCAATTGGCAATATTTAAAGTAATTCTATCAAGAAATAAAACACATCCAGCTTCTCAAAAAGTGATTATTTTTAGGTTTTCTACGTTAGACACAGACTGGATCACACCTCAGCTAATCACTGAGTGACTGATTGAGTCCAGTCCTAAAACATGATGTCATCATGATGTCATCCTTCTCCAATCCCAACAGTTCTCTAAAAGTTGCTCTATCGTTTGCGCTCCATTTAGGAAGACGACTAGTGCGATAAGCTACTTTAGTATTCTTGTAGCACAAAGCAGCTTCATCAATCAAGCAGCGATCGATTAATCACAGAGCGTCATTTTCAGTTTCAATTGACAGGCGAGCTGTGAGCACAAATAGCTGTGAGAAAACAGGAAGAGGAAGTAGGGTGTTGTTGTGTCAAGGGCTGATAACAATCTGCTGCTTCCAATCGGGCCTTTCCCAGGAAAAGTGTGTGTGTGTGTGTGTGTGTGTGTGTGTGTGTATGCATGTGTGCGTGTGTGTGTGTGATGACTGCGGCTCAGTGGTTATGCCCGTCTTTCAATCATGCCCCGTCTCCGCTATTCCTTGTCTTTGCGTCCTTGAGCAAGACATCCTGAATTGTTCCCTGTTACTGTGTCTACGGTGTAGAGCAAAATGTAAGTTGCTTTGGATAAAAGTGTCAGCTAAATGTATGTGTGCGTTGACTGGCAGACTCTGTAAGTGACATCAGATTTGTTGTGTTGTTGTGATTTTTGGTACTTCACAGATGACGAGTCGGACTTTAACACCGATTGTTTATCAAATAAAACCAAAACCAAAGCCTGCCACATCTGCAATTGCTATAATAATAAGAATAAGAATACAAAATTTTAAAAAATGGCTGGGCAAGTTAACGTGTTAATATTGCATTAACGGTCGATTAGCGGTGTTAATTAATTATTTGATCATGCATTTACTGCATTTTTTGGAGGGAGGGTGGGGGGGTGTCTTTTAGTTTGAAGGCAATTAATCGAGGTGATCGCTTGTACTGCCGTAGCATCATCGGACGATTTGCCGACTTGAGCCTGACATAAAAGCACGTATTGTTCTGTAGTTTCTGTTCTCAGCTGCCGCGAATCGCTGAGTCGCTGAGTCGCTCACCTCACAAAGCTTCACAGGCGGTCAGTCTACTGGCAGGCTCGCGCCGCAAGATCAGCATCCGGATTGAACATTAATCGCGCATGCTCAAAGCCGCCGCTGATACCTGTCAGCTGTCCTTCACGTCTCCACCTCATTCAACCAGACTTCAGTGCACTTGTTCAAGTCAACACAGACTGGACTTTTCTCACTGAGTAAGAAAAAATGAACTGAACTGAAAACATGAAAAGCACTTATTGCTTTTGTATGAAGTGGATCAATTGCTGGTCTTTAACATACATCTTTAAGGTAAGCACCAGACTGAACATGAACAAAAGAAGGAGTGGACAACATGGGCCCTTACTACTGAACAGTACCTGTTTAGAAAAAAAGAAAACAGATTGATAAACTATATATGTATGTATGTTAACTTGCTGTTGCTCCAGAGTGCCTGTTATATTGTTCTGATAACATTACTTTAAAATAAAAGTGTGCAATACACTAGTTTTTACTTCATTATTGAATTTGGCGCGTACATTTAATGTTCAAGATACATCCAAAAACGAACATTTATAGCATTCACATGTAAACTGACGTTCATCATGAAGTATGAGGGATCAAGAACTACATTGCATCTTTGTCCACGTCACTAATGTGTTGGGATTCCATGAACATTTTAGAGTAAACTTTACACTGTCTCAATCTCTCACACACTCTCTCACACACACTGTCTCACTGTTTCACACTGTCTCACTCTATCCCTCTCACACACTCTTCTTGTTTCACTCCCACACACTGTCTTACTCTCTCACCCACTGTCTCGCTCTCTCTGACATTGTCTCACATTCCTGCTTGTCCGATTTAAAGGAGATGAAGAGAGATCAGTGACGTGCTCTTTTAAAGGGAGACGCAAAGGACACGTTTGTGTTTGAGACACAAACGTGTCCTTTGTTTCTATGATGCTGTAATTCTTGTTATTTGTTGATATGAACCTGCCACCAGTCAAAATCTATTGAGCAGTCAGTATAGTGTTACTGTAACAAATAGAAAGCACACTGTTCAAGGCCATACAATTTGTTTATTGTCCATTATATAGCCTGCAATGCACTGTAGGCCTACTACAGTATACAAGAAAAAAAGGTACAAAAATCAGTCAACATGTCATCTAAACTGGCTTATTGTTGTGTCATATTCTTTGATACAAGTGAAATCAATTTTGAGTGATTGTGTTTAATCAATGAATGACATTTGATTGTTGCCACGTGTTGCCACATGTTTACCAGTATGGATGACGTGCATTAGAGTGCAGAATGTGTTTTGATACTGAGAATGTGTTTAGAGTTTTGGTAAAAAGTCTAAGTGAGATCTGCAAATTGTGTTTTACCATGTGAAATAGTTGAAGGTACTGACAACAGACTGTACAGTTAGCTAAATGAGTTCAGGCAACTGATAACTTTATTCAGCCAATGGGTTTTAGTGTTTTAGCAATTGAGAAAAACTAATATCAGGTCAACAGCGTAGTCTCTCGTCCAGCATTTGTAGCTATACCTACAAAACATTTGCCGAAATTTTTAATATTTTGTGCGTTATCCTCAAAATCATGAACGAGGAAGTGAAAAGGCCACATTAGCCCACACTTGGTGAAGGGGACATGTCCTCCAGCCAGGAAAAGAGAGGAGTTGAGGCAAAATGCAGCTGTCATTTTGAAGAGACTTAAATTAAACATGACTCGATCCTGCCTGTTTTTCCTCCTCTGTGTTTTCCTGTTGATCCCAGTTTGCCTTGTGTGGGTGTGTCTACCTGGGCGTGGCCTTCCCTTCCTGCTGCCAATTTACCGACACACCTGCAACCCGTTTCCCTCATCAGCCTCACAGTATATTACCCCAGTTCTCTCTCCACTCCTCGCGATTGTCAGTTCACACACCCGGAACAGATGCCACGGCTGCGGTGGAGTTCAGTATTTTCTTGTGTGGAAGTTGTGCTTTCCTAGCCTCTCAGCTCCCTGAAACTCTCTAGAAGAACTGCCCAGCCAGCCCCCAGCCTGAAGAGGACACCAGCAAGATTCCCACTTCTCTCTGGCTTGAAAAAAATATATCATTGTGTATCACTCCTGCTACTTATGTTTACTTTTGGGTCCAGCCTTGCATCATCATGACACTCGAGGCACAGCTGCATCCCTGTCCATTGCTCTGTGATAATTTGTTGTTTATGCTCTATGTCAGGTCAGTATACTTATGTTCCGAACAACTTTCATATTCACTTTTGATTCAATTCAGCATAATGTGTAAAACAAAAGTGCTTGGATGCAAAATATTTTTATTTATGCACAAAGGCTATATATGTTACATATAGACCTTATCCATGCACCATACTCCTGAATTAACTATTTCCTTTGATGAAGCGCTGGAGATCGGAGCAGTTGCACATCATCCTGAAATGTTGCAATGACAGCATCTTGCAGAACCGTTTAGGCTGTCTTGGCCTGTCCCGTCCTGTCCTTGGACACTGCACAAGGCCTTTCAAATATCTTTACTGCAGGTTTAACATAGTTTTTTTTTTGTAGAATTCAATCATTTGTTACACACAATCCCCATCAGGCCACTAGATGTCTGTTATTGCTTATGTTTTTTGAATATATTGTTCATACTTCAAAGTTAAAAAGGTTGAAGCTGTAGTTTGAAGTCAAGTGTTTTGTATGTATTTACATTACATAGAGCTGGCGCTTTCAACCAAAGCGACTTACATTTTGCTCTATACACTGTAGACACAGCAACGGGAGCAATTAGGGGTTAAGTGCCTTGCTTAAGGACAAAACGACATGGACTAGCGGATCATAGGATCAAACCACCGACACTCTAATGCTAACCACTGAGCAACAGTTGATATTTATAGTATCCTATCACGACCTGGCTCTTTAGGCCATGACAGAGACGGGAGACGCATACGCCTAAATAAACCCAAAGTATATTGCAAGCTGTACATTTGGAGGGTCTTGGTATCTTTTGAAATAACTTTTAAGATTTTCCCCCGCAATAGTCTCAATCACTCTAAGTGCTGCTGACACAGTTATATAAGTTAGAAAATAATAAATATAACATTTTTATTTCTGCCTGAACATTTATTGGCAAATATATGCCTGTAGATGACTATAAATGGGATTTACAAACTAAACACAATGGGACCATAGCCTGAAGCCTTATCCAGTCTAATCTAAAAGAAGATCAAGAAAATGCAAAAAATGTATACGACACATGTTTTTCTAATGAAATATATAGGCGTTTTTCCATTTTGTATCTTATATTATATATAGTATATACATATTCCATTATTTATATATATATATATCTTTATATATATATATATATATACATCGAGATATATATATATATATACATCGAGATATATATATATATATACATCGAGATATATATATATATATATATATATATATATTTATATATATATATATATATATATATATATATATTAAAAAGGTTTAAAGTCTTGCAAACTTATAAAGGTACAATTTATATTTACTATAAGTATTGCTACATAGAGCAAATGAAGTATAGTAAATGCATTTTCATACTTATTCAAAGAGAAACTGTGGCTCTCCAGCTGCAGTCTGTTCTCATGACCCTTGGAGCCAGTTCTGCAAACCCCCATCCCTACTCAGTGGACTCATTCGTTAGAGCTGCGCCTCGCCTGGAATCCAAACGAGAGCAGGCGGCCGCTGTGTGAGACGTTGACAAAAAACTGCGATCAAGTCGGACAGTTTTCAGCTGCCTTCAAAGTATTACCAGGAAGTTACGGAATAAAATACTTCCTGTTAGTTCCGCTATGTAGTCTACTTGTAGTTTTGAGTTCACATTTGAGTTTATTCATATGTGATTATAAATATATATTCATGTAGAAATGTGTGTGTGTCGCTGCATCATTTGTTGTTTTTATGTCTGCCTGTGAAATACATTACTACTGGTTTTGATATGTGTTATACAAATACAATTTTGTATTATAGATTAAACCTGAGACTAATAGTCAACAATTCAGCGTTAAGTTTTACAACTACACATAAAAATAGGATTTTCAACAACGTGTAGTGTTTGCTGTCAGATCTAAGAGCCAATCAGCTCTCTGATGTGGCGAGAGCCAGGTGCTTCCCATCATGCCAGCCAGGCAGTGGAGAGCTGCTGCAGCGCCTTGCTCTGAAATTGACGGCCGCCTTGCTCTCGTGAGAGTATCGTTGACCACGTGTGCATGACGTCAGAGCAAGCCGGGAGCAAGTCGGACACAAATCTAACCGGCATTCATTGCGCGTTGATCGCCGGCGATCGATTCTGCGCAGAACTGGCTCATCTTGAGCGAGCCATTAGGCTCGCTCAAGATCGTTGGAAAGGTTAGAGTTCAATCTCCATTTTGAGATCTTGTTTACATCTGAAATCGGAAGCAGATATGAGTTACATCCAGAAACACAATGATATTGTTTCATATCTCCAGCTGATTTGACGCAATGCAACACCAGTCCGTGGATATTTATGGTGGAATCATGTGTTTTGTCTATATTTTTGGGGGATTTTTTTTTTTATTGGACCTTTTTACGACGTAAGAAGACCGTTTTTGTTGTACTTATGGATTTATATGTGGTAAGGCAGGCCACGGGCAGCCTGACATTTGTGACCCATGCAGGGGGGCAGGGCCTTTAAAAAGGGGTGGGAAGCTCACCTGCGCCTTTTGTCAGCGAGCACACCTGAGAGTAGCTGAGGCCAGCAGTGTGGAGACTTATTTGGTGAGCTCTCTTTTCTTTTGATGCAAGTCTTAAAAGCATGATTTTAGTGTGTTTAGTTGAGTGTTGTTGTAATGTGTTGTAATGTTTTCTGTTTTTGTTTTTAAAGAGCCCTGTGAAAGAAACGCCACTGTTTTTCCCAGGCGTTTTACATTTACATGTCCCTTTTTTTAAAGTATTCATTTAGCATGGGCTGTTTTATGTTTGATTTAAGCTTGTGGGTTTTTGTGTTGGGCTGAGGAGAGGGGCCGAGTGATAGGACAGCCATTTTACATCGGCATTTTGTTATTGTGTTGTTTTGGTTAGTTTGCTGTGCCTGAGTATATTCTATTTTGTTTGTGTGATTTATTTACTGTCTTTATTTACTGTAGCTCCGTCACCCTCCTCTTTCTGACCATGCAGTTTAAGTACACAAGACTTCATTTTGATTTGTGCACTTTTGATTTGAATAATATTCAGTTCTACTTGTCAATAAAGCTTTTGTTTTGTATTTAGTCTCTGGCTCCAGTTTACTTTGGCTATTCTGCGGGAAACTCAGCGTCCAGATTGAACATTAGTTGCGCATGCGCAAAGCAGCCGCTGATACCTGTCATGTCCTTCACATCTCCACCTCATTCAACCAGATGTCAGTGCACTTGTTCAAGACAACATAGACTGGACTTTTTTCACTGAGTAAGAGAAACTGAACTAAAAACAAAGTTGAAAAATATGAACTGATTAATCGCATGATTTTTCTGCGATTAATCGCATTCAACAATGAAGTAAAAACTAGTGTATTGCAGGCTTTTATTTTAAAGTAATGTTATCAGGACAGTATAACAGCACTCTGAAGCAACAGCAAGTTAACATGCATATATAGTTTATAAATATATTTTTTTTCTGAACAGGTACTGTTCAGTAGTAAGGGTCCCTGTGAGGGACCAACCACTCCTTCTTTGGTCCATGTTCAGTCTGTTGCTTTAGTTAAAGATGGTAAAGACCAGCAATTGATTCACTTCATACAAAAGCAATAAGTGTTTTTCATGTCTTCGATATTAACGCGTTAACATGCCCAGCTCGACTAAAAACATGAAAAGCACGTATTGCTTTTGTATAAAGTGAATCAATTGCTGGTCTTTAACATACATTTTTAAGGTAAGCAACAGACTGAACATGGACAAAAGGAGTGGCTTGTCCCTCACTGGGACCCTTACTACTGAACAGTACCTGTTCAGAAAAAAGAAAACTGATTTATATGCTATGTATGTATGTTAACTTGCTGTTGCTCCAGAGTGCCTGTTATACTATTCTGAAAACATTACTTCAAAAATAAAAGCATGACATACACTAGTTTTTACTTCATTATTGAATTTGACGCATAATGCGATTCATTTTTTTCTTTTTAAAGATCACATCCTCAAATTACAGTTATCTCATGTGGATGCTTCCACGGTGTTTTTGGACAGGTTTGAGTAACAATTATAAACATTTATTTTTTTAAAAGCCACTACTTTGGCTTTGGCACTAACACCTCTAGCTCGCACGAGATGTCATTTACCCAAAACAGCGACAGGCAGCAGGCTCACTTCACAACAGCTAGCTGCTGTCTTTGGGTAGTAGCACAACAAGATGTCACAAACATTTTGTAGATGGTTTCCCCCCAAAGGTAATGGGAATAGAAATTATTTTAAAATGTAGAATTTCGAAGAGTGTTTCAGCTGGAACTACTAGAAGGATGTAGCTGCTAGTTGGTATTACATGGAAAAAAAACTTTCTGTTATAATTAGCATCTGTCTGTAAAGGCAATTGTAGTGTGTGAGAATTGTGTACCTAATAATAATAAGCTTGGGCTTCTTCTCAAGGGGAAAGAAGCTAAAGTTAATGTAAGCGGTATAACGTCCAACCATGTTTTTTATTTTCTTTTTCATGAAAGGCCTCAATTCAATTCAGTCCAGAAGAGCAGGTTGTAGGGTATGTGAAGAGTGTTTCTACGCCTAAAAATTTCGGCGCGCGCATAAGCTGTACTTTTCAAGGCTAAGCCCCGGATGTGCCAAAATCCTACAGACGCCTCTGTATGATACCATACTAATGCAAGCCACGGAGCGGTTCTCCTTCACCCTGAGAAACACCAGGAATGCTCTAGCTATGCTCTCCATGCAGAAGAAACTTGTCAGGAAGATGCCCGACTTCAATAAGAAGGTCATTGAGAGGATTGCCACTCAGGACAGAAGAGCAAAGTTCCTTTACAAATAATCTGTTTCATAAAAACATGCAGGTTTTCCTCACCACACTGATTGGGTGTTTCCCCAACAAACAAGGTTCATATGGGGCATCTTAAAATACAAACTTGTTCTATTAGATTTGCTAAATTTGTTCTCTCTCTCTCTCTCTCTCTCTCTCTCTCTCTCTCTCTCTCTCTCTCTCTCTCTCTCTCTCTCTTTCTATATATATATATATATACTGACTTGTATGAATGTCATGTTAGTGTTGGAATAAATGACAAAAATCAAACTTCAAAGTAGAAATGCCTTTTTTATACCTTTTTTTAATATATTTTTATAACATTGGATCATCCAAGGATGGTTGCTGAAATTCATTGGCTAGCCCTCCCCCCAAAAAAATCCAACAGCCGCCACTGCTCCATGCGCATTTGTGAATCTTTATGTGCACATTTGCCATTATTGAGACTGATCTGGCCCCATACAGGACGACAGGTTGCAATTGAGGGAAAGATGAATGCGGCCAAGTACAGAGATATCCTGAAAGAAAACCTCTTCCAAAATGTGCTGGACCTCAGACTGGGCTGAAGGTTCACCTTCCAACAAGACAATGACCCTAAGCACACAGCTAAAATAACAAAGGAGTGGCTTTGAAAAAATTCTGTGACCATTCTTGACCGGCCCAGCCAGAGGTCCGACCTAAACCCAATTGAGCATCTTTGGAGAGACCTGAAATTGTCTGTCCACCAACGTTCACCATCCAACCTGACGGAACTAGAGTGGATCTGCAAGGGAGAATGGCAAAGGATCCCCAAATCCAGGTGTGAAAAACTTGTTGCATCATTCCCAAGAAGACTCATGGCTGTACTATCTCAAAAGGATGATTCTACTCAATACTGAGCAAAGGGTCTGAATACTTATTACCATGTGATATTTCAGTTTTTCTTTTTTAATACATTTGAAAAAAAATCTACATTTGCTTTTTTCAGTCAATATGGGGTGCTAATGAGAAATAAAACAAACTTTTTTTAATTTTAGCAAATGGCTGCAATGAAACAAAGAGGGACCATTTTAAAGGGGGCTGAATACTTTCCGTACACACTGTATATATTTTATTATTAAAAGTTATAGCTATTTAATAATGTAATTCCTCTGCTCCTTCAGGCTTCTGGTATGGCTTCTTTGGACCTGGTTAACAGCATTTCTATCCAATCACATTTCACCTGTCTTCCTCTATGAAAGAGCAGCCTGGTTAAAATACATGAAACAGCCTTCTAGAAGGTCTGGACGTGTGAACGGTCACAGGGCCCACATGATTGTTGACCGGGGCTCTCAGTGCGCCTCAACTGCGTCGCAAGGGCGGGGATCGGCCCATGTAAAGGGCATCAGGGGTCTCCGGCAATGTCGGCAACCCACCCAACCCGTCTTGAAAACCAATTTTCCCAAGGTGATTAAAAAATGATTCTTTCTTTCCTCACTCACTCACTATTGACTGATTTATCATGTTTCACACAGTTTGTAGCTTTTGCCATAACTACACACGAAACATTTACTTTAATCACACACACAATACACATTTTAATTGATTAGATGACAAAATCAATTATACAAAATTCTCCAGTATTGTGTATTCTCCAGTATTTTGTGTAACCCTATACATGATGTCAGGATCTTCTGAGGGTGGAAAAAAATATAGGAGCAGACAGCGTAGGGTGCACTGGAGACTGAGCAAAAGCAGACGACCCGAGGACTCCATAACAGAGGGTGATGAAAGGCAGGGAGAACCACATATGAGGATAGTGTCTCTTGAGCCAGGCCCATTGCAGCAGGCTCTGAAGGGGAAAGCACAGTTCTGTCCGTCTGCAGGCTCTACGGCCAACTGCGAACAGAATCATCTCCACTGGCTGACCTGGGAATCAAGAACCTAAAGAGTATCTTCTTTCACCTGTTTCTAAATAAATACAAATATGATTGATAACTTTTAATCCTGCACACCAGATCTCTCCCTCGTGGCTCTGCCGGTTCCGTCTCTTCTCTGGCCTTGTGTTGCTGACTCGACGACTGTGCCATGCAGCTTCAACCTTCGATGCACCAACGTTTTATTATCATTTCACCAAGATTCATTACAGCAACTATTGAGAGCAATGGACTCTCAAAGAAAAGACTGAGATGAAAGACTTTTAAACTGGCGCGAAAGGGGTGATGAGATGACTCAGCATCCTGCTGAGAGATGAAGCCGAGGAAGAACGGTTCAAGTCCAACCTCAACGAAAAAGACAACCAGGTTCTGAAGTTATCAGAGAAAGACTGTACACTTCTGTATTTTTTCCATTGAATCTTATATTAAATCCTGTTGATAAAACTAATGGAGACTTAAGACCATCATTCTTTCATACTCATTTTTGAGTTCATGAATCATAATAGAATTACTAATATAACAGTTACATTAATTGATAAATCATTATTTATTAAATCTGCTACGAGCAACAACACTACACAGAACGCTTGACTTAGAGACAGAGAAACAGAGCTGGGGATGAAGGCCGGCTTTGATTGCTCTGACTGGACTGTTCTTTAGGCTGAAGCTACAGACCTCTAACATTTGGGAGCTCTTTTATTTTTTGTACATTGACGTGTTTTCTTGTGATTACTTTTGAAAAACCAGCCAGAGGATATGTCAGTTCATACTAATTGTTGGGTTCATGAATCATGATATAATTACTAGTATAAAAGTTACATTCATTGATTACGGCTATGAGATTGGATAAAATCTTGAAAATGGGTTTTTCAAAAGAAAAAAAGGATTCAGAAATTGGATTGGATCACTTAATCCAATCTTGTTGTTGAACCAGATCAAAGCTTAATTTGGGTTTTTAAAAAGTTTTTGGTAGGATTGGGATCATTTTGATCCCAAAAATCAGGATTAAACTGATCGCAGCATCAGTAATAAAACTCGTTTAACCCATTATAAAAAAGATCATAAAAAAATCATACAAATCTTAATAATTTGAAATGTCAGAAACATGAAAAATCATACAATATGTGTCTTTAAGTAGCTGAATATTTGAATTTTTTTTTTTTTCTGTAGCTGAAAATATGAAGGAGTAGATAAGGTTCAAAATACGTATGGAATAAATAGTTGAATAAGTTGAGTAAAGATTTGAAGAACAATAGTTCTTCAATGCGTGAAGCATTCCAACTAAATATAGGTCATAATCAGCCCTAAGTCTCTGACCCCGAGGGAGAAGGTCAATCATAGGTGGAGCCAGAAGGCCTAGTTCCCACAGAGAGGCTCAAAGCACCCAAAGAAAGATTACGCCTTTCAGGTACTTCTGAAAAAGAGACTTAACGGGCAGAAGTACAGATCTTACAGTACAGAATGCTTATTCTTGCCTGACTGCAGCAAACCAAGGCCAGACTTGAGATCCGCCTCCAAAAGGCCTAGCTCGGACAAGCTGGTCTCTCCACAGCAGATGAAGCAGATGATGATGATGATAATGACGAAGAAGAACAAAAACTCATAAGAAGAACTACTCATAAGAAGAACTAAAAAGTAATTTATTTTGTTAAGTATTGGACATTTAAGCCTTTTTTATCTAGTTCAATTCAATAAATCTTTCTTTGAAACCTGTTCGAAACATCTATGATGTATTTGTGAGTAAAGTATGTATTTATTCATTTGTTGTATGTCTCAGATGAGCGGACTGTCTGTTTCCAAGAAATGGACAATGGAGGGGGATGTTTATATTGTTTGTTTGCTGTTCCGTTCAGTCCTATTTTATGTTCAAATAAAGCATATTGGAGTGACCCCACACTATTTTACCTGTTGTTCTTTACATAGCTACATTATGATAGTCCCATTTAGACCACAGGAAATCCAGATTTGGTAATCCTGAACAGTTTGAAGCCGGATCAGAGAAATACTTTGGAAAACCTATATATATATATATATATATATATATATATATATATATATATATATATATATATATATATATATATATATATATATATATATATATATATGTATGTATATATATATATATATATATATCTATATGTATATATATATATATATATATATATATATATATATGTATATATATATATATATATATATATATATATATATATATATATATATTCTGTTTTGCCCAGAGTCAGCCCCAAAACATCACTGCTCTAGAGTAGATCTGCATGGAGTAATGGGCCAAAAATACCAGCAACAGTGTGTGAAAACCTTGTGAAAACTTACAGAAAAGGTTTGACCTCTGTCATTGCCAACAAAGCAACAAAGGGTATAAAACAAAGTATTGAGATGCACTTTTGTTATTGACTAAATACTTATTTTCCACCATAATTTATGAATTAATTCTTTAAAAATCAGACAATGTGATTTTCTGATTTCTTTTTCTTATTTTGTTTCTCATAGTTGAAGTGTACCTTTGATGAAAATTACAGGCCTCTTTTTAAGTGGGAGAACTTGCACAATTGGTGGCTGACAAAAAATACTTTTTTGCCCCACTGTATATATAATATATAAAAATTATAAAATAGCTATAACTTTGTGATTCTGTTTAGGTCACCAGGGAAGGCTTAGAAGGCCCTGACTCTCCCCATGAGCTACAGCCGCCCTAAACTGGAGAGTCCGATGCCTGCTGACAGTACTTCAGTGTGTATGTCACACTGAAACTGCTCCAGTGTGTAACTACCATTACACAGTGTTTGTAAGTCATAGTGATCGAGTAACTTTACACATTGTACTTATGCACTCAACAGAGGAGCAATACACACCTGTGTGTATCCTCGAGCAGACAGGCATCATGCTAAAAAAAAACAACCTTGGCTGGATTACAGTACACAGTTTCACAAAATGCAACATGGAAAAAACTGTTACCCCCATCCAATGTTTCCTCAAATTTTTTTCAGCACTGAGCAAATTTTTTTTTTCTGAGCGCACAATTCAGCACTGTGAGCAATTCGCAACCATGCGACCTGATGAAAATGACTACAAGTATGCCATAGGGGATTTAAAGAGATGACAGCAAATACATCAATATGTATACAAGGTTGATATTTATTCAATAACCTTTATATTGGCTGGACTTTGGGAACATTTTAATGGCGGATTTATTTTTGAAAAATGACCCGATATATCTGTCTGTGCGTCGAAGCCTCTTAAACTTAGTTTATGGTTCTGCGTCAAGTCGACACCGTACCTACGTCGTCGACGTGACTCCGTCGTTGACCATTCGGAATTCTGCGTCGAGGAACCACGTGGCTCTGCAATTCACCGCCATGCCGCCAGAGGGTTGTGGCTGTGTGACTGTGTGGTTCCAGGGGTTATAGCCAAATTCTTGCTTTTTCTTCCGGTCACAGTAAACAAAAGTAAACAATGGCCGAGGTGGAGCAGCTGTACTTGGAGTCGGAGCTCATCAATATTGAAGAGCAAATGCTTATATTGCAAATGTTGAAGCGCAGGCAAAATTACGTTCTGAGCGGACCAATCACAGCGCTTGCAGCCCGCGTCAACGTGACGGGTAGTTAGGATTTTTTGGAGGTGCACATCAGGTTGACGACGTAGCTACGGCGTTGACCTGACGCAGAAACATAAAAATAATTTTACTCTTGACATGCTATGTGGGAACATTGCCCCAAAAATGTAACTTCTACTTCTACTGTTTCAAGTCTGCCGGAGTGCTGGTGTTCTTGATTAAAATCAAGGCAGAAGAACCTGCAAGAAACAGTCAAACCATGAGTATGAATACAGATCGCGATCAGTAGTGTTGCATGCTGGGTGTGGAAACCATGAGTGTGAATACAGTTTGTGAGGAGTAGTATAAAATTCAGTCAGTGATATCTCAACTTTAGATTAAAAGCAAATTTAACTCCCTGATGACCCACTGACCCAATCTGGAATTTGCTGACAACAATGAGGGATGGGCTGCAAATTACTGTGCTGCATAAAAGTCCCTTCAAAGTAAAATCTCAGGATATGAAAAAAAAAATTCAATTTTTTTTCTTCCCCCAAACAAAGGCCATTAAAAACGGGTCCGCGACTCACTAGTGGGTCGCTACTCACCAGTTGAGAACCACTGGTTTAAATGACTTCATATGAGACTTAATGTCCACAGAGTCTCTGTTGGTATTACCCAACGTTACTATATTACTTCAGCCTGTGGACAACCAAAGTCGCATTAGTAGCACGGCATGCTAACCATAACAGTCTGCTACACAGTAACTTACAATAACATTAAAATGTTAATAGACAGCTTCTAAGATTGAAGTTGGGTCACAGACGGCTGTTACAGCTCCATCCAACATTTCCCATTTCAATGACATGTACATGTCATTATATTCTGTGTTTTTACTGTCTTTATTACATTATTTACCTCACAGTGTTATGTAGCAGACAATGTGTTAGACATGTACTTTGGTTAGTTAGGAGTTGACTGAAAGTTGGTTTGGTTGAACGATCAAAATCTCACATCACACACTGATGTTGATGTCTTTAAAAAGAGAGCAGGAAGTTAAAACGATGCTATGGGGCACATAAAATAAGCCCACATGTGCACAAGCAGATGGTTAGATCAATCATTGGTTATTGTGTGAAGGTGTGAGTGCACATGGCTGACAAACAATCTTGTTTGTTTCTTTTAGACGGTTCTTAACTTCAGATGTTGCATGACTGAAGCCCTGTGTATTGCATCTGTAGGCTTTCATTCTAAAAAGCCCAAGAAACAACATTCCAGTGTGTGTGTTGTTGGGTGAGGGGGGATCAGACAGGTGCTGTGGTTCTGGTAGACTCATCATCCCCATGGTAATGTCCTCCCAGTCGTCACGCCAACTCATCCTCCTGAAAAAGTTCCCACGATGGGCGAGGTCAAAGGTCAGCACCTAGGCGGATGTAAGGAGGAAAGAGGAGAAGGAGGATGGTGGGAAATACTTGGAGGAGGGGGTGGGGGGGAGATGGACGAATAACATGGCATCTTTTAAAAACATATAGCTCATCTGGATCCGGTTCCAGATGAGATATATGCTTATTTTTATATCTTGTTTTCTGGTCTAATGTTTAATTTCTTGTTCCTGGAGGGCAGCTTTTAAATGCTCAACCATTATGCCAAACATTGACTTGTGCATTGAAACATAATTAATACTGATATGAGCTATACTGCAGGTATATTGTGACCCATTCAAACCACACAGGTTAAAGTCTTCGTGGAGATGGACTCATTCATACAGTTATGTCATGACCCTGGTTATACCAACCAAACACACACACACACACACACACACACACACACACACACACACACACACACACTCTCTCTCTCTCTCTCTCTCTAAACACCAATAAACAGTGTTTTACTCTCCTGTGGGCTCTGCTTCCCATGCTGTTCCCTGCAGAGAGTTGGGTGGCCCGCAAGGATTTATGGCATTTTAAACAGAGACAAACCAGGTTTGTGTGTGTGTATGTGTGTGTGTGTGTGTGTGTGTGTGTGTATATGTGTGTGTGTGTGTGTATGTGTGTGTGTGTGTGTGCGCGTGTGTGTGACCACTATTGGCGTCTGCTCTCAGCAGCAGTTCCTGTTCAACGCTGAAGCTAAAATCACTTTCCATCCTGTGAAGAACAAGTTGAGAGGTTTGTCAGAGCTGCAAGTCAGAGAAGTCTGACCTGTGCCTGCAGCAAGAAGTGAGGAAGAGGAGGAAGTGAAGGAAGAAAAAAAGAGTAGAGCGAAAAGGAGGGAAGAGAAAGAAAGAGGACAACGTTCACACTCACAGCTTGGTACTGGGGCTGAAGGATTTCCTGTCATTTAAATATTATTATACTAATGATTAAAATTACTTTTCTGGCATTAATAGAGCTGTCCTGAAGTATAGTTATACATACAACTATGATAATGTAATTATAGTTGTATGTCATGTCTGTACTCTCTGCATAATATTGAAATTGAGGGCTTTTACATGGAATGAGGTATTTTTAGAATAGTATTTCTACCGTTACTTAATTAAATGGTTTATTTGATAAGTGCACATTAATAAAAACTAGTGCTGTCATATTAGTTTGTTATTAGCGCATTATTAACGGTGTTAACACAAACCAAATTTAACGCCGTTAATGTTACACATTTTAATTTTTCAATGCCGAATGTAGCTCAACGGATGTATCTTATCCGGAAGCAAAACAATAGGCACGCCGTTTGGGTTTGGAAGCTAGGCTAACGTTACGGTTTGAAATGAATGAATACTAAGCGCGATACGGCAAAATGAATGATAAACCGCTAATGAATAAAAAGTTTACTTTCAAAAAGTTGTCAGATGGTTCTCTTAACACACGGGTGTCCAAACTTTTTGCAAAGAGGGACAAATTTGATAAAGTAAAGATGCCTGGGGGCCAATAGTTCCTTCTGACATTTTTTTTAAACCACAAATGTTACATGAAAATACACACTTTCACTGTCACAATTATCTTTATTTTTTAAATGACAATGTAACCAAATATAATATAACCAATCCTGCCTTTCATTCAGTCAGATAACAATGAACAAACTGTATAGAATACCTTACATTTCTATGAGTTACATAACGTTGCCTTGTAAACATTTTAAACAGGAGTTCAAAGTAATACGAAGTGGTCTGTTATATATACACTCACTTAAAGGATTATTAGGAACATCGGTTCAATTTCTCATTAATGCAATTATCTAATCAACCAATCACATAGCAGTTGCTTCAATGCATTTAGGGGTGTGGTTCTGGTCAAGACAATCTCCTGATCTCCAAACTGAATGTCAGAATGGGAAAGAAAGGTGATTTAAGCAATTTTGAGCGTGGCATGGTTGTTGGTGCCAGACGGGCCGATCTGAGTATTTCACAATCTGCTCAGTTACTGGAATTTTCACGCACAACCATTTCTTGGGTTTACATAGAATGGTGTGAAAAGGGAAAAACATCCAGTATGCGGCAGTCCTGTGGGCGAAAATGCGTTGTTGATGCGAGAGGTCAGAGGAGAATGCGCCGACTGATTCAAGCTGATAGAAGAGCAATTTTTACTGAAATAACCACTCGTTATAACCGAGGTATGCAGCAAAGCATTTGTGAAGCCACAACACACACAACCTTGAGGCGGATGGGCTACAACAGCAGAAGACCCCACCGGGTACCACTCATCTCCACTACAAATAGGAAAAAGAGGCTACAATTTGCAAGAGCTCACAAAAATTGGACAGTTGAAGACTGGAAAAATGTTGCCTGGTCTGATGAGTCTCGATTTCTGTTGAGAAATTCAGATGGTAGAGTCAGAATTTGACATAAACAGAATGAGAACATGGATCCATCATGCCTTCTTACCACTGTGCAGGCTGGTGGTGGTGGTGGTATAATAGTGTGGGGGATGTTTTCTTGGCATACTTTAGGCCCCTTAGTGCCCATTGGGCATTGTTTAAATGCCACGGCCTACCTGACCATTGTTTCTGACCATGTCCATCCCTTAATGGCCACCATGTACCCATCCTCTGATGGCTACTTCCAGCAGGATATTGCACCATGTCTCAAAGCTCAAATCATTTCAAATTGGTTTCTTGAACATGACAATGAGTTCACTGTACTAAAATGGCCCCCACAGTCACCAGATCTCAACCCAATAGAGCATCTTTGGGATGTGGTGGAACGGGAGCTTCATGCTCTGGATGTGCATCCCACAAATCTCCATCAACTACAAGATGCTATCCTATCAATATGGGCCAACATTTCTAAAGAATGCTTTCAGCATTTCAGCACCTTGTTGAATCAATGCCACGTAGAATTAAGGCAGTTCTTAAGGTGAAAGGGCGTCAAACACAGTATTAGTATGGTGTTCCTAATAATCCTTTAGGTGAGTGTATAACTTTAAAACTCGTGAATTTTGCCCAACTTTAAAACTGGCCTCTTACTCTCTCTGGCCAATCACAGGGAAACAGCGTGATTGTTAGTAAGGTTGTGGCCTGTGATTGGTGGAGGCGGGTGGCTATGGAGGAAGTGTCGTGTGCTGTTGTTGTACTTGAGTGTGGGGCATGCTACGTGAGCCTGCTAGCTGTTCCGCATTGAGCTACGATTAGCAAAGAGCCCTGTTACGTGAATGTGAACATTGCTGCAATAAACCTGCGAGTTAAGGAGACCAACGTCGTCATTACTGCAGACGTTACAGCAGTTTCATGTCATCAACAGCTTCACAAACAGAATCGAATACAT
The DNA here is from genome assembly GCF_023055335.1 of Clinocottus analis. Classification (NCBI taxonomy): domain Eukaryota; kingdom Metazoa; phylum Chordata; class Actinopteri; order Perciformes; family Cottidae; genus Clinocottus; species Clinocottus analis. The sequence continues at coordinate 14,195,681 of NW_027175931.1, read as the reverse complement.
CTGTTCCTCTGGTTTGCCCTTTAATGATTTTTAGGTCAAGCAGCTCCTCTGTCATGTTCATGTTGTCATCAACTCCTCTTAAAAAAATCAGTAGTTGTGCAGTGTCTGATGCATTGCTGGCTAATGAGAAATAATCAAAAGCCGCTCCCGTCCCGCAGTTGCTCCTGAATATCTGACGGTATGTCCTCACCGTTGCCACGGTGTTGCGCTCCAGGCACACTCATGAATTCTATCACCTTCTCGGGGCAAATGTTCTCCACCATTACCATGACACAGTTTTTAATAAACATACCTTCATTAAAAGGTTCGCCATGTTTAACAATTGTTAAGCTAGCCACTTCGTAGCTAGCTTTAGTGATGTTCTCATTTGACTCAATGGCTCTCAGTAAGAATCGCTGTTGCGCTGCCAGGCAGCGCCTTAACAAGACCGAAGTATGAGCAATTTGTCATTGTGAACTGAGCTATCATCGTAGCTATCCAATCTGAAATACCACTCGATGGCCAAGCACAAAGCTAATGCTAACTCTGGGCCTCCTCGTCATAGCCAGACACGAATGGATGATTTTGGACAGAAACACATGGACACCACAACGAAGAACAAACTCATTGCAGCCAAAGCTAAGAGACGGGTGCTACTGCGTGTAGGCCTGATAACGTTGTGGACGAGGAAGCTGATATAATTCACATCGCATCCAGAAATAGGATGAAATATGAAAGGTTATAAAATGATGAGACTTTTAAAATGCATGCATAAACAATAAATGAGTGAGAATATTAAAATACATAGTACCTACTGAAAAGACAACACAGAGGCTCACAACTCTAGTCCTAACCCAGACAGTTACATAATACACATTATGTACCCCTTAGATCAGAAAACATCAGAAAACATCAGAAAACATCAGAAAAACATAGAAATATACAACGTATACAGATAACAAAAATAACAATAATAATAAAACAATAAGTAATTACAATTATCTCTCTCTCTCTCTACCTCTCTCGCCCTTGTTTACCTGAAATGTGCAGTTTATAATTTTAATTTTAACCGCCCTGTTTGGCAGTTGTTTTTCGATAAAATAAAACATTTGCATTAAGCAAGCCAATCAACTTTTTCATGTTAAGAGCATAAGAATGAAAAAAAAAGTATACGATTAATTGCGATTAATCACAAGTTAACTATAAAATAAATGTGATTAATCGCGATAAAATATTTTAATCTTTTGACAGCACAAATCAAAACATATCAGTAAATGTGCCAGAGTTAGCCAAGAGGCTATTTTACATCAGTTCCGAGAGGCAGATATTTAAAAAAAAACAAGTTAAAAACAGAAATAGGATTAAATATGCAGGGTTATAAAATGATGACACTTTTAAAATGCATGCATAAACAATAAATGAGTGAGAATATTAAAATACATAGTACCCACTAAAAAGACAACGCAGAGGCTCACAACTCTAACCCTAACCCACACAGTTACATAATACACATTGTGTACCCCTTACCTCTTCCTTGCAATCGGAGACTCAAATCCAGATTTGGTAGATTTTGGAGGGTCTGTATCGCAGAAAAATAATTCTAATCATAAGTGTACCTGGTACCAGAAGTCGTGACTTAGGCCGGAGATCGATGATCGACTTTGTAATTGTATCATCTGATCTGCGGCCGTATGTCTTGGACACTCGGGAGAAGAGAGGAGCAGAGCTGTCAACTGATCACCACCTGGTGGTGAGTTGGATCAGATGGCGGGGTAACCGACCTGGCACGCCCAACATGTTGTGTGGGTGAACTGGGACTGTCTGGCAGAGGATCCTGTCCAGGAGGTCTTCAACTCCCACCTTCGAAAGAACTTTTCACACATCCCGAGGGAGGTTGGGGAGATCGAATCTGAGTGGACCTTGTTCAAAAGCCTCTATTGTGGACTTGGCCGCTAGGAGCTGTGGTCGGAAGGTCGTTGGTGCCTGTCGTGGCGGCAACCTAAGAACCCGGTGTTGGAAACCGGGATTGAGGGAAGCCGTCAAGCTGAAGAAGGTGGCCTTTCGGGCCTGGTTGGCCCAGGGGTCTCTTGAAGCAGTTGATGGGTACCGGCAGGCCAAGAGGGCTGCAGCTGCAGCGGTCACGGCTGCTAAAACTCATGGAAAGAGTTTGGGAAGCCATGGAGAAGGACCTTCGGTTGGCCTCAATGAGGTTTTGGCAAACCATCGGCTCAGGAAGGGAAAGCAGGGCCGACCCTCGGCTGCTCTCAGCGGGGGAGGGGAACTGCTGACTCGGACTGGGGTCATTGTCGGGCGGTGGAAAGAGCACTTTGAGGAACTCCTAAACCAGGCCAATATGTCCCCTGGAGAAGGGGCACCGCCTGAAGACTTTGGTGTGGGTGCACCCATATCCCTGGCAGAGGTCACTAAGGTAGATAAATTGCTCCTTGGTGGCAAGGCGCCGGGGGTGGATGAGATCCGTCATGAAATGCTGAAAGCGATAGACATTGTCATGAACGAGGTCGCGGATACAAGCGACCAAAATAAGCTTCCTCCATAGGGTGGCCAGGCTTAGCCTTAGAGAGGAGCTATAGCTGAACATTTCTCTGGTACATTAAAGCAGAGGTTCAACAAGATAGAACCTAATTCTGGCACATTGAAGCGGACGTTCACCCAGACAAAAATCTCCTCTGGCACATCGAAGTGGAGACACAGCAAGGCCATGTCTCTACACGTGCTGGAATCTAGGAGGAAGGACAAGAACTACCAATTAGTACCCTTGATCTCCACATTCTCCCTGGCCTCCAGAACACTGAATAAAAAGGCTGAACCTTAACCCTTCATAATGTGAATACCAGAAAAAGGTCAAAAGGAAATGTAGTTTACTATCCGTCATTGTGTCAATTTAGATGCGTTTGTATCAGACAAAGCATCAGCACGACTGGAGATCCTCACATTCCTTCTCACCTTTCTGACCTCTCGAGCAGTGGTTCTCAACTGGCCTGGCTCCGGGACCCATCATAAGCCGCGACCCAAATCGAGGAACATCTCCAATGTATTTAATGAAAAGATGGTGCAGTTTGAACCTGAGATAGTATGGAGACAGTAGTGTAACATACTGGGTGTGTGATTTTGTGTGTATAGGGGTGTTGAAGGTGCATAACAAAACAATAAGATAAGTAACAGAAGCTAAACTAACCCTGCGGCCCAGGTGCATAATAGTCACATGTGAATAAAAAACAATATCAGCATACTCCTTTAAAGGATTTACACTTTAGTGCCATGCTGTTGAATCACTCTCAAAATTGTCTTGGTCTGTGAGCAAGTGACGCAACATCCCCTAGGTATCTTGCCACACAGAAAGAATGCAAAAAAAGAAGAAAAAAAAACAAACAAGGCTGGTTTTATTTTGAAAAATGACCTGATACATCCATCTGTGCATATCAGCCTCTTACTCTTGACACATGTGAAGAGGCTACGTGATAACGTTGCCCCAAAAATGAAACTTAAATGTACGTTTCAAGTCTGCTGGAATGCCGGTGTTCTGGATTAAAATCAAGGCAGAATGTCCTCAAACTGCTAAAAAGCTCTGAAAACCTGCAAGAAACATCCAAACCATGAGTGTGAATACAAAATCAGTAGTGTTGCATGCTGGGTGAGGAAACCATGAGTGTGAATACAGATTTTTAAGTTTTAGAGTAGATTTAACGTATTCTGTGAAGCACAGAATGTAGTCAGGCCAATGAAGTCAGAGGGAGGGCCGGCGAGAGATGGTGATGGAGGTGGGCTGGCCCCAACCCTCCTGGCCCCCGGGGATTTCCCCGGTATCCCCCTGGTTTGACCCAACCTGGAACACGCTGCTGAAAACATAGAGGGACGAGCCGTGCTGCATAAAAGTCCCTTCGAAACAAAAACACAGGGTTAATAAATAAATAAATAAATAATTACATTTTTTTTTCTTTCCCCAAGCAAAGACCCACAACCCATTAAAAACGGGTCCACGACCCACCAGTTGAGAAGCACGGCTCTGGAGCACACTCTGCTCCCTGTCGATCTATTTCTGCTGCTCTGTCACTTCCTCCCTGAACGACCTCTGACCTTGCAAAGTTGACTATGCCAGCTGATCTGGAGCTTTTCTCTTTGTATCGTGGGTTTCTGTATCATAACTTTATTTGAGTAGTTTTACAGTCCCACTTTCCTACTTGAACCTTTGACCCATCTGGAAAATAAATGTAGGGTTGAAACCTGATGTTCATGTGCTGTTATGTGTTCCCATTGATATGTCCACCATATGGTTCCCATGGTGTGTGTGTGTGTGTGTGTGTGTGTGTGTGTGTGTGTGTGTGTGTGTGTGTGTGTGTGTGTGTGTGTGTGTGAGAGAGAGACAGAAAACGGTGGAGGACAAGCAGGAAGTTAACAGAAAAAGACTTGATTTATGTTCTCTTTCCTCTTCAGAAACACACACATGCACACACACTGTTTGAAGGCAGACAGATTGTGTGTATCCAAACCAAGTGGGCAAAGAGAGGAGGAGGAAAGGGGAGAGGTCAGAGGTGGAGGATGGCGATGGAGTGATGACAGGTGTAAGTTGTTCTCTCTCTCTTTTATCTGTCTGTCAGTTAAACTCTGTCTGTCTGTCTGTCTGTCTGTCTGTCTGTCTGTCTGTCTGTCTGTCTCTCTCTCTCTCTCTCTCTCTCTCTCTCTCTCTCTCTCTCTCTCTCTCTGTTATTCACTCCTTTAACTTGGATTTATTTACCCTCCCACATTCAGGTTGCTCCGTGCTCTCACACTAAAGTATGAATATTATTTAATGAAATCCGTCTTCTCTCAAATCTAAGTAGGTTTAAGCAGGGCTGAAAGTAGTATTCAGATCATTTACTTATATTGCCATATAAGGGTGACCTGCTGTCTCCCCCTAAAGATTTTCATTTTAATATTGGAGTTTGTCAATGTTGAACCCCTGGGTAGATGACCAATACAGTACATTCGTCCAGCTGGACCATCTGACTGAAGAAGAGTTACTATTTGATTCTGTCTAACGACAAAACACTTCTCTCTGTGGCAGAGTGAACTTCGTTTCACTCTCATCTTGAAATGACAACAAGAAATCAGAGAGCACAATCACCAACAGACAAAGGGAAATAATGTTCGTAACATCCGAGGGTTGCGAACGTAGAGGTTTAAACAATGTGATGACGTTTTAACAGTATTTTTGTATGCATTAATCTTTAATACATAATAACCTTACTAGTTAGAATCCTGGTTCTCTGCCAACCAGGACCTGCATCCAAAATTAACCCGGACTTTGGACACTACCCCTGCAGGTTCCAGATGTTTTTAGTTATACAATTTCAACTCAGGCTATGAATTACATTTTGAAGACAGGTGCAAGGCAAGGTGCCTCATACATTATACGCCCAGAGCACCCAAACCCACATGAGGTAGGTGTGGATGTCCTTTTGCCGCTATGAAGCCTCAGTGTTTCCTCTAGGTTTAGCGCTTCAAGGAGTTGGGGATGGGCGGTGGGGGCGGCGGCAGCAGCGACGACGACGAAACAGACCCTTAATGCAGTGGTTCTCAAACTTTTTCTGTAAATAACATCATTCTGTGACTCCCTCTGTGCTTTTATAGTGACAGAATAAAGGAAATTACAATAACTTTCAAGTAAACCAGATTGCTCCATCGACCAATTTCTTTTTAAATTGCAATCATTTAGAACAATGAAAATAACGTAACGTGCAAAAAATAACTAATATTTAGTTACTACTAAATAGCTCATTGTGGAAAACAATGAGCTAATATTTTTTTGACATAACTGAATGAGTGCAGATACTTGAGTTTCAGGTTGTATCAGTATTAGTGGCTGCAGTGAGCTATATTTGTAGAGGAAAGCAGCAGCTTTCCTCTACGGGTGCGCACGTGCACGCGCGTGAACGGTCGCGCACGTGAACGGTCGCGCACGTGAACGCCCACTAATGTGAAAAGGCGCGGGCGCACAGCCGCGCGCGTGAACAGCCGTGCGCGTGCGGTAACGGCCGCGTTAACGTGTTATTGTGGTCGCGTGCACGTTCGTGTGTGTGCACGCGTGTGCACGCGTGTGCGCGCGCGTGTGTGCAAGTCACTTTGGTTATAGACGTCAGGATTAACAACGTCACTGACGTTCACGTTCTGAGGTTTAACAGATGGTTTTGTAGACACTCAATTATATCAGGTGTCTCACCAACTGCGACTGTGGATCAATGGTTTGCAATTCTGTCTTAGAAGCAAAGGATCAGTTGTTCAAACCCCACCTACGGTTGACTTTAATTAGTTGGAATGCTGCAAGCATTCCAACTATTGTTCTTCAAATCTTTATTAAACTTATTATTATTATTATTAGTTGGAATGCTGCAAGCATTCCAACTATTGTTCTTCAAATCTTTATTAAACTTATTATTATTATTATTATTATTATTATTATTTTTATTATTCTATTTCTTCCATCCGTATTTTGGACCTCTTAAACTCCTTCATATTTTCAGCTACAGAAAAAAGTTCAATTATTCAAATATTCAGCTACTTAAGGACACAATAGCTATGCCTTTTCATATTTCTTACTTTTCAAATTTCCAAATTATTAAGCTTTTTATGATTTTTTTTATAATGGGACCCAATGGGGAAATCTTCAAATCATCTTCAACTTCAAACGTTTACAGTTTCTTCATATGTTGAGCTTGAGACGATATTTAAAATTTCAAATGTTGACAAAACCCTCAGCTATTAATCTACGCTTTTACATTTTTCATATCTTCTCAAATTTTAAAATTATTCAGCTTTTTATCAAATTAAAAATGAATGGTTTCCAATGAAGAACATCTTCAAATCCGCTTTCAACTCTTTAACAGGAGCCTTTTAGTCTGTGCATCTGCAGGCTGAAGGCACTTGAACGACCCCACACGCGAACGGGTGCGCACGTGCACGTGCGTGAACGGTCGCGCACGTAAACGGCCGTGCACGCACGTGAACGGCAGCATAAGTGAACGCTCACTAACGTGAAACGGCCGCGCGAACGGCAGCGCTAAAGTGTTATTATGGTCGCGTGCACGTTCGCGTGTGTGTGCGCGCGCGTGTGTGCAAGTCACTTCAGTTACAGACGTCAGGATTAACAGCGTCACTGACGTTCACTTTCTGAGGTTTAACAGATGGTTTTGTAGACACACGGCAAGCCAATAATATCAGGCATATGACCAACTGCGCCTGTGGATCAGTGGTTAGCAACTCCGTCTTAGAAGCAAAGGGTCAGTGGTTCAAACCCCACCTATGGCTGACTTTAATTTTTTTTTTTTAAAAAAAGCTTTTTTTTTTCTTCTCTTGGACTGGACACCCGGGCGGGCTGGGTCGTATGTTTGACACCCCTGATTTAGATGATGCAGTTTTCCTTTCAACTTTTCCAATTATACATTTAAACGACAAGAATTTTCAACAGTTCAATTAAATGACTTTGAACTGTAAAATTTTAGCAGGTATTTTGCCTTTTCTATATTTTCAATAATGATTTGCTATTTATTTATATATTCATCTATTCCGCTATTTTCAGCTATATTAATATATTCAGCTATTTTTACATATATTCAGCTATTCTTTCATTTTCAAATATATTTAGCTATATTTAGCTAATTTAAGCTATATTTCCACTATGTTCAGCTATATTCAGCTATTTCTTTCAAATATTTCAGCTATAAGCTTCAGCTTTTTGCATTCCAACGCATTTTCAGCAGGAAATGCTCTTTCTAGTTATTATTATTATTTTTATTATTCTATTTCTTCCATCCGTATTTTGGACCTCTTAAACTCCTTCATATTTTCAGCTACAGAAAAAAGTTCAATTATTCAAATATTCAGCTACTTAAGGACACAATAGCTATGCCTTTTCATATTTCTTACTTTTCAAATTTCCAAATTATTAAGCTTTTTATGATTTTTTTTATAATGGGACCCAATGGGGAAATCTTCAAATCATCTTCAACTTCAAACGTTTACAGTTTCTTCATATGTTGAGCTTGAGACGATATTTAAAATTTCAAATGTTGACAAAACCCTCAGCTATTAATCTACGCTTTTACATTTTTCATATCTTCTCAAATTTTAAAATTATTCAGCTTTTTATCAAATTAAAAATGAATGGTTTCCAATGAAGAACATCTTCAAATCCGCTTTCAACTCTTTAACAGGAGCCTTTTAGTCTGTGCATCTGCAGGCTGAAGGCACTTGAACGACCCCACACGCGAACGGGTGCGCACGTGCACGTGCGTGAACGGTCGCGCACGTAAACGGCCGTGCACGCACGTGAACGGCAGCATACGTGAACGCTCACTAACGTGAAACGGCCGCGCGAACGGCAGCGCTAAAGTGTTATTATGGTCGCGTGCACGTTCGCGTGTGTGTGCGCGCGCGTGTGTGCAAGTCACTTCAGTTACAGACGTCAGGATTAACAGCGTCACTGACGTTCACTTTCTGAGGTTTAACAGATGGTTTTGTAGACACACGGCAACCCAATAATATCAGGCGTTTGACCAACTGCGCCTGTGGATCAGTGGTTAGCAACTCCGTCTTAGAAGCAAAGGGTCAGTGGTTCAAACCTCACCTATGGCTGACTTTAATTTTTTAAAAAAAAGCTTCTTTTTTTTCTTCTCTTGGACTGGACACCCGGGCGGGCTGGGTCGTATGTTTGACAACCCTGATTTAGATGATGCAGTTTTCCTTTCAACTTTTCCAATTATACATTTAATTTTCCAATATATTCAGCTTTTTTAAGCTTTATTCAACTATATTTCACTATGTTCAGCTATATTTAGCAATTTCTTTCAAATATTTCAGCTTTATGCTTCAGCTTTTTTGCATTCCAACGCATTTTCAGCAGGAAATGCTCTTCCTAGTTAGTTCTTCGAATCTTTATTAGTTGGAATGCTAAAAGCATTCCAACTATTGTTAATTAGTTGGAATTAGTTGGAATGCTAAAGCTGAAAGCATTCCAACTATTGTTCTTCGAATCTTTATTAGTTGGAATGCTGCAAGCATTCCAACTATTGTTCTTCAAATCTTTATTAAACTGTTTCTTCTATTTCTTCCATCCGTATTTTGGACCGTAACTAGTCCTTCATATTTCCAGTTACAGAAAAAAGTTCAATTATTCAAATATTCAGCTACTTAAGGAGACGATGGCTATGACTTTTCATATTTCTGACTTTTCAAATTTCCAAATTATTAAGCTTTTTATGATTTTTTTTATAATGGGACCCAATGGGGAAATCTTCAAATCATCTTCAACTTCAAACGTTTACAGTTTCTTCATACATTGAGCTTGAGACAATATTTAAAATTCCAAATGTTGACAAAACCTTTAGCTATTAATCTACGCTTTTACATTTTTCATATTTTCTCAAATTTTAAAATTATTCAGCTTTTTATAAAAAAAAAATGAATGGTTTCCAATGAAGAACATCTTCAAATCCGCTTTCAACTCTTCAACTTCAAAAGGGAAAGGCTCTGTCATGCCTCCAGCTAGAGACACCATTCCACCTTTAAAATGTTGACAAAACGTTTTTGCTGTTATTGTATTACTCATCTTTTCGATATATCCTATATTGTTTTAACTGTCGGCGTTTTCGTTTTATAGTTTTTCCGCACCTTTTCTGCCTTTCTCATTATTGTGTGTTGGGCAGCTCAGAGCAGTGACGTAATACTCCAGAGCGAGGGCACTTGGCGATACACATATTTTAAACTTGCTCTCTACTCCAAACCGTATACTCTTTGGACATAATTTATAGCTCAAAACGTTGGAAATCTTGTCTTCTGCCGTAAACTGCGGTCGATAGGAATCCAACAGATAAGACGTGTTGAGGTCCGACTGAATGGGAGAGCCGGTCCGTCCCCAGCAGCAGCCCTTTGGTCTGTGCATCTACAGGCAGCAGGCACGTAAGCGGCCGCACACGCGAACGGGTGGCGCACATGAACGGCCGTGCTCGCGCGTGAACGTGTTATTATGGTCGCGTGAACGTTCGTGTGTGTGTGTGCGCGCGCGTGTGTGCAGGTCACTTTGGTTATAAACGTCAGGATTAACAGCGTCACTGACGTTCACGTTGAGGTTTGACGGATGGTTTTGTAGACACTCAGTAATATCAGGTCTCTCACCAACTGCACCTGTAGATCAGTGGTTAGCAACTCCGCCTTAGGAGCAAAGGGTCAGTGGTTCAAACCCCGCCTGTGACAGATTTTAATTTTTCAAAAAAACTTTTTTTTTTCTTCTGTTGGACTGGACACTGTGGCGGGCCGGGTCGTATGTTTGACACCCCTGATTTAGATGATGCAGTTTTCCTTTCAACTTTTCCAATTATACATTTAAACGACAAGAATTTTCAACAGTTCAATTAAATGACTTTGAACTGTAAAATTTTAGCAGGTATTTTGCCTTTTCTATATTTTCAATACTGATTTGCTATTTATTTATATATTCATCTATTCCGCTATTTTCAGCTATATTAATATATTCAGCTGTTTTTACATATATTCAGCTATTTTTTCATTTTCAAATATATTTAGCTATATTTAGCTAATTTAAGCTATATTCCACTATGTTCAGCTATATTCAGCTATTTCTTTCAAATATTTCAGCTATAAGCTTCAGCTTTTTGCATTCCAACGCATTTTCAGCAGGAAATGCTCTTTCTAGTTAAACTTTTTTTTCTATTTCTTCCGTACGTATTTTGGCCCGTTTCAACTGCTTCATATTTTCAGCCACAGAAACCGTTCAACTATTAAAATATTCAGCTTCTTAAGGACACGTGTGCTATATCTTTTCATATCTTTAACTATTTAACTTTATGAATTATTAAGCTTTTTATGAAAATTAAAATGAATGGGATCCAATGGGGAAAATCTTCAAATCTTCTTCAACTTCAACAAACTTTAACAGCTTACAGCTTCTGCATACATTCAGCAAAAAACACCATTTAACTTTTTAAATGTTGACACAACCTTTAGCAATCTTTCTATAATTTCAGATTTTTGAAATATTTTAAACTGTTTAAACTATCTGTGTTTTAGTTTTATGTTTTTTTGCCACCTTTTCTCTCTTTAACATTAGTGTGTATTGCGGAGCTCAGAGTGCATGATGTCATACTCAGAGGGCAGAGCACGTCAGATCTTGTCGATTTTTTAAAATTTTTTTTGCCGTAAACTCCGTACCGTGTACTCTGTGGGCATAATTTATAGCTCAAAACGTTGGAAATCTTGTCTTCTGTCATAAACTGCGGTCGATAGGAATCCAACAGATTTAGACGTCTTGAAATCGGACTGAATGCGAGAGCAAGTCCACCTCGCTCTGCCATCCGCCGCCATGTTAAATCTCCCTCCAAAGCCACGTCTCCCCTGAAGCTCGTACCTGATTTGTAAATCGCCCGTACAGACACATGTTTTATCGTACAGACTCACCAGTCACAGTATCTGTTAATCAAGTCTTCCTAATGCTCCATATGCGATATCTAAGCAATAAGTGCTTTTAAAGTACCATTTTTTAAAAAATAGTTTGAAAGGAGTACCACAGCATTTAGGTCTATTAAGCTCAGTGCACACAAACAGACACACACACACACACAAACACACACACAGACACACACACACACAGATGTTTACGTGTGTTTTATATTGTGTAGTTGTCAACACTGTGATCATTAATAAGGTTATATGATATTTCATATACGTTTGCGTGTGTTCAGGACGTTCAGTAGTTTATTTCCTTAAATCCACAGTCCAGTCTGCCTCTAATCAGTCTGCTGGCTGTCACTTGGTCACCATGACGACGGCAGCACACAGGTGCTTCATATCAGCCAATCAGTTTAACACACAAACCAACTCAAGTGTTTTGGAGGAGAGACGGGCGTCATAAACAACAGCTATATATTGCGACGTCTTACGGCAGTAGTAGCCAAACTTTCAAAATTTCTTGCAAAATTTTCTAGGTCTTCTTATAGCCTAAAACTTTGGACCGCTACTCCTCCCGCAGCGTTGCCAGCACATGCGTCAAAATACATCAAAACGTGCGGCTTGCACGGGAATCGTGAGCTATGACTTTTCTAAGAGATTCGCCCGGCCGTTTTCCCGAAAATCGCAAAAACTGCGAGACATTTTCCCATTGACTTTGAATGGGGTTTCGCCGCGAAGAGAGCAAAAAAAACACTCATCTTTGTGCCCGAAGTGACTCGCCATAATAGGAGGTAGAGAAATGAATTAAAGTTTAAAACGTCGACAAAAGGCTTGAGTTCATTTGCCTAATTGGACATTTTTTGATAGCTAGTACAGTGTTCATGTAATTATTGTTTTAGTTTTATGTTTTTTTTCCCACCTTTTCTCTCTTTTACATGAGTGTGTATTGCGCAGCTCAGAGTGCGTGATGTCATACTTAGAGGGCAGAGCGACGTCAGTTCTTGTGGGAATTTTTTTTTAAAATTTGCCGTAAACTCCGTACTGTGTACTCTTTGGGCATGATTTATAGCTCAAAACGTTGGAAATCTTGTCTTCTGTCATAAACTGCGGTCGATAGGAATCCAACATATTCAGACGTCTTGAAATCGGACTGAATGTGAGAGCAAGTCCACCTCGCTCTGCCATCCGCCGCCATGTTAAATCTCCCTCCAAAACCACTTCTCCCCTGAAGCAGACACATTTTTTATCGTACAGACTCACCAGTCACAGTATCTGTTCATCAGGTCTTCCTAACGCTCAATATGCGATATCGAAGCAATAGTGGCTTTTAAAGTACCATTTTTTTAAAAATAGTTTGAAAGGAGTTCCACAGCATTTAGGTCTATTAAGCTCAGCGTAAGGAAGTCCCTTTGAAGTCATCACTATGGCAACCTTTGATCTAGCGACCCACAGGTGTTCTCATTAGGGCAGTTTAACAGACACACAGACACTTACACACGCACACACAACACAAATTACTTCTGTCTCTCTGTCTGTCTTGTCTGACTACTGCTACTAACACTTTGACTATTACTACTGCCAATCATACAACTACCACTACTAATCTCTCTCTCTCTCTCTCTCTCTCTCTCTCTCTCTCTCTCTCTCTCCTACCAAAATAAAAGCCCTGTATCTTAACATAAAGTTCAAATGAGGATTTTTTAATTAAATAATTAATGCTCTTACTTAAGTCCACTGGCCAGTCTGCCTCTAATCAATCTGCTTACTTTTAGTCACCATGACGACGGGAGCACACAGGTGCTTCATATCAGCCAATCAGTTTAACACACAAACCAACTCAAGTGCTTTGGAGGAGAGACGGGCGTCATAAACAAAAGCTATATATTGCGAGGTCTTACGGCAGTAGTAGCCACACTTTCAAAATTTCTTGCGAAATTTTCTAGTTAGTTGGAATGCTGCAAGCTGCAAGCATTCCAACTATTGTTCTTCAAATCTTTATTAAACTGTTTCTTCTATTTCTTCCATCCGTATTTTGGACCGTAACTAGTCCTTCATATTTCCAGTTACAGAAAAAAGTTCAATTATTCAAATATTCAGCTACTTAAGGAGACGATGGCTATGACTTTTCATATTTCTGACTTTTCAAATTTCCAAATTATTAAGCTTTTTATGATTTTTTTATAATGGGACCCAATGGGGAAATCTTCAAATCATCTCCAACTTCAAACGTTTACAGTTTCTTCATACGTTGAGCTTGAGACAATATTTAAAATTTCACATGTTGACAAAACCTTTAGCTATTAATCTACGCTTTTACATTTTTCATATTTTCTCAATTTTCAAAATTATTCAGCTTTTTATTAAAAAAAAAGAATGGTTTCCAATGAAGAACATCTTCAAATCCGCTTTCAACTCCTCAACTCCAAAAAGGAAAGGCTCTGTCATGCCTTCAGCTAGAGACACCATTCCACCTTTAAAATGTTGACAAAACGTTTAGCTGTTATTGTATTACTCATCTTTTTGATATCTCCTATAGTGTTTTAACTGTAGGCGTTTTCGTTTTATCGTTTTTCCGCACCTTTTCTGCCTTTCTCATTATTGTGTGTTGGGCAGCTCAGAGCAGTGACGTCATACTCAAGAGCGAGAGCACTTGGCGATACACATATTTTAAACTTGCTCTCTACTCCAAACCGTATACTTTTTGGGGATAATTTATAGCTCAAAACGTTGAAAATCTTGTCTTCTGCCGTAAACTGCGGTCGGTAGGAAACCAACAGATAAGACGTGTTAAAGTCCGACTGCATAGGAGAGCAGGTCCGTCCCCAGCAGCAGCCCTTTGGTCTGTGCATCTGCAGGCAGCAGGCATGTAAGCGGCCGCACACGCGAACGGGTGGCGCACATGAACGGCCGTGCTCGCGCGTGAACGGCAGCACACGTAAACGCCCACTAACGTGAAACGACCGTGCGTGTAAACGCTCGCCAACGGGTGCTTCCGCGCCTCAACGGCCGCGCGTGAACGGCCGCGTTAACGGCCGCGTTAACGTGTTATTATGGTCGCGTGCACGTTCGTGTGTGTGTGCGCGCGTGTGTGTGCAGGTCACTTTGGTTATAGACGTCAGGATTAACAGCGTCACTGACGTTCACGTTCTGAGGTTTGACAGATGGTTTTGTAGAGACTCAGTAATATCAGGTCTCTCACCAACTACGACTGTGGATCGTTGGTTAGCAACTCTGCCTTAGGAGCAAAGGGTCAGTGGTTCAAACTCCACCTATGGCAGATTTTAATTTTTCAAAAAAACTTTTTTTTTTCTTCTGTTGGACTGGACACTGTGGCGGGCCGGGTCGTATGTTTGACACCCCTGATTTAGATGATGCAGTTTTCCTTTCAACTTTTCCCAATTATACATTTAAACGACAAGAATTTTCAACAGTTCAATTAAATGACTTTGAACTGTAAAATTTTAGCAGGTATTTTGCCTTTTCTATATTTTCGATAATGATTTGCTATTTATTTATATATTCATCTATTCCGCAATTTTCAGCTATATTAATATATTCAGCTGTTTTTACATATATTCAGCTATTCTTTCATTTTCAAATATATTTAGCTATATTTCGCTAATTTAAGCCATATTCCACTATGTTCAGCTATATTCAGCTATTTCCTTCAAATATTTCAGCTATAAGCTTCAGCTTTTTGCATTCCAACGCATTTTCAGCAGGAAATGCTCTTTCTAGTTACGCCTTTTTCTTCTTGTAGCCTAAAACTTTGGACTGCTACTCCTCCCGCAGCGTTGCCAGCACATGCGTCAAAAATACATCAAAACATGCGGCTTGCACGGGAATCGTGAGCTATGACTTTTCTAAGAGATTCGCCCATCTGTTTTCCCGAAAAATGCGAAAAACGGCGAAAAAAATGTCCCACGGGTGTGTGTATGGCACGGAATGTTCGTGCCGAGAGTGAAGCACCAGCTGACAGAGTGAGAGGCAGCGACAGAAACTGGTGAAAAAATAAAACATATTTTGTCTTTACTCCCTCAATGTTCACTCTTCATACACCATTGTTGGATAGAAACGTTGGAAATCCTATCTTTTGTTGTAAAATGCGGTTGATAGGAATCCAACAGACTCAGACGTGTTGAAATCCGACTGATTGTGAAGTCCACGTCGCTCTGCCATCCGCCGCCATGTTAAATCTCCCTCCAAAACCACGTCTTCCCTGAAACTTGTACCTGATTTGTAAATCGCCCGTACAAACACATGTTTTATCGTACAGACTCACTAGTCACAGTATCTGTTAATCAAGTCTTCCTAACGCTCCATATGCGATATCGAAGCAATAGGAGCTTTTAAAGTATCTTTTTTTTGGGAGGGGGGGGGGGGTTGGTTCGATATGTGTTGACCAGCATTTACTTCATGTACATCTATATAACTGAAGACCTTTGAAGTCATCACTATGGCAACATTTTTTTTTATATATGATTTATTTGTAGAAGTTACAAAGCAAGACACAATGTCCAATGGACCTCACAAATAAGGAGTGAAAGGATAATATCAGACAGCCAAATGATGAGGATACACATTACATCCCCCTTCCCCTCACCTCCCCTTCCCAAAACAAATATACAACAAGGCAAATTGCTACAAAAAAATAAAAAATAAATTAAAGTTATAAAAGCGACCCAAACCCAACATCAACAACCGGCTGTTAAATGTTTTCAGTGGCAGATAATATTGTAAAAGCAAATGCATATTCTTACTATCCCACCTTCTCTGACATTCAACTCTCACTCACATGCCTGCATAACCACTTGCATTGATTGACCAATGTACAGAAAATAAATAAGGAAACAAAAAAATAAAAATAAAACACAAATACATAACAAAACAATAAATACACACGCACACTAATAAAAAAAATAAAAAAATAAAAGACAATATATATATATATATATATATATATATATATATATATATATATATATATATATATACACACATATATAAAGTTATGCTGCATGCTGCTAATATGTGCTACTAATAAGGCTCGTTGAAACAGGGCACTGTTAAGGCGAATCAATCAATGGTGGCGATATCTAGTTGGGTAGACCTGATGTGCTCTAAGAAGAGTTCCCAGACCTTACAGAACTTAGTAGAGGTGCCACGTAAAGAGTACTTAATTTTTTCTTAAGTCATAAAATGAAGGGCATCTCTAAGCCATAGAGAGTGGGAGGGGGGGTGGGAGCCTTTCCAATGTAGCAAAATAACACGCCTCGCAAGAAGTGACAGAAAGGCCACAAGTTCACATAAGTAAGATGGTAGTGAGTTCCCAGAATGTAGGACACCAAACAGAGCAACTAATGGTGAGGGACAGATGTTGGTAGAAGTGATGGCTGAGAGAGTGTCAAAGACACCCTTCCAGAACGGCGCAAGTACAGGACAATCCCAGAACATGTGGCCAAGACTGGAAGGCAACAAAGTGGCACCGGTCACAGCGCGAGTCTGCACCTGGGAATATACTAGCCAGTTTACCCTTAGACCAATGAACCCTGTGCACTACTTTACATTGTAAGATTCCGTGTCTGGCACAGACAGACGATGAGTGGACCCATTTCAAAGCGTTCTCCCACACCTCAGGGTCTATCTCTATATTAAGATCAGTCGACTATGCAGTGCGCAAGGCATCAGAGGTTGAGGATTGGTGCGATAGAAGAGTGCAGTAAATCCTTGATATGGTACCTTTCCGGTAAGGGTTAATTTTGAGGATCGTGTCTATAAGCGTGGGAGACGATATGGTGGGGAAATTGGGAGAGCGGTTACGTACAAAATCTCTTATCTGCAAATACCTAAAAAAAAGGGTTGAAGGCAAGTTATAAGCCTGTGCTAACTGACCAAAGGAAGCAAATTTACCATCAATGTAAAGATGGTTAAAGGACAAAATTCCTCTGTCTCTCCAGATTAGGAAAGCATTATCCATAATGGATGGAGTGAACAGGAGGTTAGAGTAAACAGGAGCCATACCAGATATAGATTGCAATATAAATTGTTGTTTAAATTGCGTCCAGATTTTAAGACAGCTTTTCACAACAACACTGTCTGAATGCACATATGGTGGAATAGTTGTGGGGAAACACAGTAGGGACATCAGAGATGATGAACCACATGAGGCCTTCTCAACCTGTAGCCAGGGTGGGGGTTGACCATTAGTGCAACACCAGTGTGACAAGGCTCTAATGTTTGTTGACCAGTAATAGAGTAAGAAGTTGGGCAGGGCTAGACCACCCAGCTCCTTAGGTTTTTGTAAAGTGTCTTTTTTAATTCTCGGGGGCTTCTTGTTCCATAAGAATTGGGAAATTGTGTGGTCAAGTGAGCGAAAGAAATGTTTAGTAAGGAAAATTGGTATACATTGGAAGAGATATAGAAATTTCGGGAGCACATTCATTTTAACACAGTTTATCCGCCCTGCAAGAGAGAGAGGCAAAAGAGACCACCGCTGAAGGTCCTGAGTCAGCCTCGCCAGGAGAGGGGAGAAATTAAATTTATTTTTTGGTTACACAGACACCTAAGTATTTAAAATGTTCAAGAGCTGTTTTGAAAGGCAAGTCGTCTGACTTGCCTTTGGATATGCAAGTCGTCTGACTTGCCAATGGATATGCCACGGCTGCAGCATTGATCGGCATTAATTCGCTTTTTTGGAAATTTAATTTGTAGCCTGAAATTTGACCAAATTCGTCCAGTAAGTTTAAGATAAGAGGGAAAGCTCTGTCTAAGTCAGAGACAAAAAGTAAGAGATCATCCGCATATAGGGACACTTTATGCTCGACACCACCCCTTGAAATACCTGGTATCTGACTGGACCTTATGGCCACCGCCAGTGGTTCAATGGCAATGGCGAACAAGAGTGGCGAGAGTGGGCACCCCTGACGTGTCCCACGCTTGAATAATCACAATAATCATTGTTTGTGCGAACACAAGCTTGAGGGGACGTATATAAAAGCCTAATCCATGAAATGAAGGTATTACCAAAGCCAAAACGTTTTAATAAAGAGAACAGGTAGGACCATTCTACACGGTCAAATGCCTTCTCTGCATCCATGGAGATAACCACCTCTGGTGTGTCGGAGGGTGTCGGTGCATAAACAATATCAAATAAGCGTCTAACATTATGAAAAGAGTGTCGGTCTTTAACAAAGCCTGTTTGGTCAGTGCCTACAATAGTTGGAAGCACAGTTTCCAAACGCCTAGCCTAGCATTTTGGCCAAGAGCTTGACATCTGCACATAGCAGAGAGATGGGGCGGTAGTTACCACAAGAAAGTGGGTCTTTGTCCTTTTTTAAAAGGAGAGAAATAGTGGCCTGTCTTAATGTGGGGGGAAGATTGCCATTTTGCATAGATTCATTGAACATATTAAGTAAAATTGGAGCTAATTGATCTGAGAATTTTTTATAAATTTCAGTCGGAAGACCATCTGGGCCAGGGCATTCACCACTCTGAATCAGCATCAAAGCGCTACTGAGTTCACCAATCGAAAAGGGTTCATCCAGTCTAGATGAAGTTGGGCTGTCAATAGAGGGGATCCTATTAAAGAGTTTAAAAAAACATATTGTTTCTCATCAGCCACACATTCAGAGGTATATAATTTGGCATAAAAGTCTCTGAAATGATTGTTAATTATCTGTGGGTCAATAGTTGTCCCATCGATAGAACTGATCTGTGTTATATGTTGTGATGAAGATACTTGTCGGAGTTGGTGTGCAAGCAGTTTACCAGGCTTATCTCCAAACTCGTAATATTTATGACGAGATTTTAACAGTGACTCTGCAGCTTTGTTGGAAGCCATGAGATCAAATTCAGCCTTTTTCATAAGTAATTCTTTTGAAAGATCTGCATTGGGTGAGTCCACACATTTAGACTGAAGTTCTGATATATCTCTAGCCAGGCTAGCACTTTTCTCTGAGGTGATCTTTCTCTGATAGGCTGAGTAAGATATTATCTCTCCTCGCAGGTAAGCTTTGCATGCCTCCCAGATGGCTGCTGCCGATGTATCTGGGTTAACATTGGTAGAGATAAAAAGATCAATGCGATTTTTAATGGTCAGAACAAAGTTTGGGTCAGAAAGCAATAAAGAGTTAAAGCGCCAGGGCGAGCGTTTCATAGATCTACCAGGAAGAGAGATGTCAACAACCACTGTTGCATGGTCAGATATCACAATGGGATTGTAGGAGCATGAACTCACAGATGGTAGGAGTTTGCTATCAATGAGAAAGTAATCAATACGGGAGAATGTGCCATGGACAGGAGAAAAAAAAGAAAACTGTTTAGTACTTGGGTTGAGAAAGCGCCAAGCATCTGCGACTGCATATTGCTCCATAAATATCTGAATTACTTTGGCTGATTTAGATAGACTAGAGGGCTTATTGGATGATCGATCAAGTGAAGGATCAAGACAGCAATTGAAATCACCAGCAAGAATGAGTTGGTGGGAGTCCAAGTCAGAAAGAGAGAAAAAAAAGTTTTTGAAAAAATTGTCGTCCCAGTTTGGGCCATAGACATTTGCCAAAATCAGGTTGTGACCTCCTATTTTGCCTGTTATGATGACATAGCGCCCATTTGTGTCAGACACCACTTTGGTAACGGCGAATGGCACCGATTTGTGAATAAGAATTGCAACCCCCCTGGCTTTACTTGAAAAAGAGGAGTGAAAGAATTGGCCAACACACCCCCTGCGGAGTTTAAGCTGATCCGAAGGCAGAAGGTGAGTTTCCTGTAAAAAGGCTATTTTAGCGTTTAAACGTGTAAGGTGGTTAAACACTTTGTTGCGTTTTACAGGGGAATTCATACCCTTAACATTCCAACTAACAAATCTCAGAGCGCCACCTGGTGTATGCAGGGTATTTGTGTTCGCCGTCACGTGATAGGTGTTGTTTGGGAGTGTGTGCAAATACCAATCATTGATTCTGCCAAAGACAACCATGCCTGTTCCCATCTCCATGCCTGAGATGAGAGGTACAACACTGGACTAAGTTGGGCACATAAAGTTTTAAGAGCAGCATGCATGCAGGATACAAGAAAATACACATAAAACACATAAAAACTAACTGGGATTACATTAACCCGAAACCCCACCCGACCCCCCTCCCCATACTTCCAGCTGCTGCCATAACACGCAGCAACATGGAGCACTCTGATTCTCTGATCAGCATATTTTCCACACTTCCTAACGCCAACGCGCTGCTCCCCCAATAATGGAAGTATATGTACAAAAGGAAGAAAAAGAGAAAACAATTCAAGTTTCTGGTTATGCTAGCATAACGAATAACAAAACCATTGCAACAAGTATAAACAGGGTTACATGTAGCAATTGGCGCTAACCAAGCACAAACATAGTCAGAAACCCCAAACCAAAAGCCTCGCACAAAACAGGAGGGAAACAAAACAGCTGTCAGTGTTTAACGGACGCAAATCAAATATAGCCTCGTAAACAGAGCAGGAACGTCAAGCGAGAGCTAACATGTTTGGCTAACGAGGCAGATAAAAACACATTGCACAAGTTAGCGCCGCCAGATACACACAGACAAAAGGCACTTACGCAAAGTCAAGCGAATGCAAAGTTCAGCGAATGCAAAGTTCAGTCTTTTACGTGTTGTTTATCCACCTGCAAACCGTGGACAAACTTAGTGGCTTCCGCGATAGTCGGGAGCCAAACTCTCTCTCCATTAGGCAAGGTAACGCGTAGCTTGGCAGGATAGAGAAGAGCCGGCTTGTAGCCCCGCTGGTAAAGCTCCGCCATGCAAGATTTGTACTCGGCGCGCCGCTTCAACAGGTCCGGGCTGTAGTCATCATAAAGCCGAATCTTGTGGCCATTGTAAAGCAGGTCACCTCCTCTACGTGCCTCGCGAATAACCAGATCCTTGATTTGAAAACGGTGGAACCGTATGATGACAGGTCGTGGCCGCTCGCCTGGAGCAGGTTTTGGAGCAAGGCTTCTGTGTGCTCGGTCCAGTTCAGGGAGAGAACCAAGCACATTTGCGCCAAAGACATCCAGGAGCATTTGCGAGAAGAAAGTGGACGGACGGTTGCCCTCTATGTTCTCAGGTAGGCCGATAATCCTTATATTCTGTCGTCTGCTACGACCCTCTAGATCGGCCATCTTGGTCCATAAGGCCTCGTTATCCTGTTGCATGACGGAGCACACCGTCTCCAGTTGTTGGATGCGAAGGTCAGTGTCGGTGGCATTCTCTTCCAAGGAGGATATTCGCTGCCCATGATCAGCAACCTTTGTGTGCAGGGTGTCCAACGTTGAAGTCAACGAGTCGGACGATGTTTTGAAGTCTGCAGCAAGCACAAGCCTGTGCTCCTCCAGAAGTGAGCTAATCTCTGCCATGCTAATGCTCACGCTAGCAGACGCAGTGGACGGTGAAGGATGACTTTTGTCTACTTTGCCTTTTAGGTTTGGACATTGTGAGGCTGCCTGAATGGTCAACGCTATTTCTAAAACTTGTTGCAACAGAATATATATAAAAGAAACTAGCATAAAAAGGTAAATGAAATGTGTAGCTGTGGGAGCAAGCAGCGTGCACGTCTACCCCGCTCGCTGCATTCCGGAAGTCCCCTCTATGGCAACCTTTGATCTAGCAACCCACAGGTGTTCTCATTAGGGCAGTTTAACAGACACACAGACACTTACACACAACGCGCGCGTGTGTGTGTGTGTGTGTGTGTGTGTGTGTAATTGCGGTCACATGAACAAAGTGGAGAGATAGAGAAGTTAAATTGATTGCTAGCATGAAGTTAGCTTTGTGTTATACAATTATTACGGTGGCGTGCACGTTTACGTGTGTTTTATATTGTGTAGTTGTCAACACTGTGATCATTAATAAGGTGGTATGATATTTCATATACGTTCGCGTGTGTTCAGGACGTTCAGTAGTTTATTTCCTTAAGTCCGCAGTCCACTCTGCCTGTAATCAGTCTGCTGGCTGTCACTTGGTCACCGTGACGACGAGAGCACACAGGTACTTCATATCAGCCAATCAGTTTAACACACAAACCAACTCAAGTGTTTTGGAGGAGAGACGGGCGTAATAAACAAAAGCTATATATTGCGACCTCTTACGGCAGTAGTAGCCACACTTTCAAAATTTCTTGCGAAATTTTCTAGTTTATATTTATTGATAATAATAATAATATTAATAACAATAATTCTTACTGTTATTGCATGTGTGTCTGATAGAAAGTCTGAAAGTATAAAAAAAACGCTTCAGATTTTGTTT
Source organism: Clinocottus analis (assembly GCF_023055335.1). Classification (NCBI taxonomy): domain Eukaryota; kingdom Metazoa; phylum Chordata; class Actinopteri; order Perciformes; family Cottidae; genus Clinocottus; species Clinocottus analis. The sequence goes on along the minus strand of NW_027175931.1, from coordinate 14,172,972 downwards.
GTAAAACTCTTTACGGCTTTACGGGCTGTCTTGTGTGCACAGCTGCATCATCGGTCCATTGTCATAACTCTTCCACAAAGATGAGACAAGATGATTTATATCTGGGTCACACACCTGGAGGGGACAAAGAGGTGCAACATTTAGAAATGGGAAGGGCCTAACAGGCCCTTCCCATTTCATTCCTTCCCTAAAGGGCCTCTAATGCTTCCTCTTGGATGACAAAACAAAACAAAAAGACAAGTTCAGATCAGAATGTTTTTTTGAAGGAAAATAAGCATTTCTGCCCCGCTGAGCAAACAGAGGTCAAAAGAGCAACAGAAGGGCATAAAAAATAAACTACAATGCTATTTGCCTGTTTAGTTCTCTTCGAGGTGACTGAAACACCCTGTTCTCACTGCCAAACCGTCACAGCTAGGTTAGTGGCCCTATGTGTTTGCGACATTGGTGCATTGTTCAGCAGCAGCGCTCCAGTAACAGGCTGGCTGGTAGCAGAGTGTGACCTTTCTCAGTTTATCCTGAGGACAAGTGTGTGTGCGTGTGTGTGTGTGTGTGTGTGTGTGTGTGTGTGTTTAAGACATAGCCAGAGGGGTGAACAGCAGGTGAGTCAGAGTCTAAAGTTCTCTCCACTTTCCTTCAGTGTGGGTAATGTCTTTGACATGTGGCAGGAGCTACTCATTAACCAGAATCAATTACCAAAACACTGAAACTCTGAATGGAGAAAGGAAAAGGAAAAGAAGAGACAAAGTTAGTAAAAATTAGCCCCACCCTCCCACTATTAGCTTATTTTCTCATTGCACAGATCTTGATGGAAAAAAATGGAAAGTAACAAAAAGGAATGCTGCAAGCAGTCCAACTATTGTTCTTTAAATCTTTATTCAACTTATTCAACTATTTCTTCCGTCCGTATTTTGGACCATATCTACTCCATATTTTCAGCTACAGAAAAAAGTTCAATTATTCAAGTATTCAGCTACTTAAGGACACACATGGTATGACTTTTCATATTTCTCACTTTTCAAATCTTCAAATTATTAAGCTTTTTATCTTTTTTATAATGGGACCCAATAGGGAAATCTTCAACTCATCTTCAACTTCAAACGTTTACAGGTTCTTCAAATATTTAGGTAGAGACACCATTTAACATTTCAAATGTTGACAAAACCTTCAGCTATTAAACTACGCTTTTACATTCTTCATATTTTCTCAAATTTTAAAATTATTCAGCTTTTTATCAAAATAAAAATGAATGGTTTCCAATGAAGAACATCTTCAAATCCGCTTTCAACTCTTCAACTTCAAAAGGTAAAGGCTCTGTCATGCATTCAGCTTGAGACACCATTTCACCTTTAAAATGTTGACAAAATGTTCAGTTATTACTGTATTACTCAGCTTTTTTGATATATTTTGTAGTGTTTTAATTGTCTGCGTTTTCGTTTAATGTTTTTTCCAAACCTTTTCTGCCTTTATCATTAGTGTGAATTGTGCAGCTCAGAGCGGGTGACGTCATACTTAGAGTGGAGAGAGAGTGAGGATTTTGTGATAAAATATTTTAAACTTGCTCTCTACTCCAAACCGTTTACTCTTTGGGCAAAATTTATAGCTCAAAACGTGGGAAATGTTGTCTTCTGCCGTAAAATGCGGTCGATAGGAATCCAACAGATTCAGACGTGTTGAAATCCGACTGAATTTAAGAGCAAGTCTGACTGAATGTGAGAGCAAATCTGTCCCCAGCAGTAGCCTTTTCGTCTGTGCATCTGCAGGCTGCAGGCATGTGAACGGCTGCACACACGGAGAGAAGAGCTTTCATGCAAGAGGTCTAAGTCACAGGTAAAACAATGCAAACAACTCAAACTCAAGGCTAAGCTGAGCGTGAACGGTCGCGCACATGAACGTCCTTCTTTCACAGGGCTCTTAAGAGTGCTCCTAAGAAGCTCTTATCGCTTAAGAACGGCCAGTGGCCGCGTTTCCCAGATTCGTTAAGATGCACTTAAGCGCTAAGAGCGTCTTAGGAGCGCTCTAAGAGCGCTGTGAAAGAACAACGTGTTTCCCAGAGTCGTTCTTAGCTTAAGACGCTCTTTCACTAAGAAGCAAACGTAAGATCAGTCTGACCCACTCTTAAGAGCCTTCTTAGCGATTAAGAAGGCTCACTGCAGCCGCATCAGGTAATATTATACCCGACGCGGCTGCTCACTGCAGCCGCGTCAGGTCACTTTTTCCCATTGTCGTTGATTTAAAGGAATACTAAAACCATGCGTATTGATTAATGTGCGCCCACAGCTGCAGAACACTGACGCAATAAAAATAATAGCATAAAAAGAAAAATAACAATATAAAAATAAAGAATTTTGACACCACAGCTGCAATACGGCATATTCTCGCTGCTAAACAACAGCGTCACCGTGCGTGAAGCCAGATAGTTAACATAAATGCATATGAGCGTCAGCACTTCTCCCCACTTAATGTGCTGTTGGACCGGGCAGTACAGTCCAAGTACCGGCTTCCCCGTGTGGAGATCCAACGCCTCATCATGCTAGTGTCACCACACATCCAGAGGACAACCCGCTGCAATGTTGCCCTCAGCCCGGAGGTGCAGCTCCTGGTCGCGCTGCATTTTTACGCAGTGGGGAGCTTCCTGGAGGTGGTGGGGGACGGCACCGGCCTCAGCAAGGCATCGGTTTCACGGAGTGTGGCAGCCATGACACTGATCGTCCTGCGCCATGCCCGGACACACATCAGAATGCCCACCACACGGGACGAGGTCTGCCAGGTCCACCGTGGATTTCATACTATGGCTGGGATCCCCGGGTGATTGGTGTCGTGGATGGCACACAAACACACGCTCGCGCGTAGCGTAATTGCACTTGTGTGTGGATACCACGGCGTGGTATCCACACACAAGTAACACACGTGTTAAATTACATCAAATATGAGACAATGACCCATTTCACATTATTCAGTTAAAACTAATGAAACACTGAATAACTACTGTTACAATTAAACATCTGCATACATATTAGGGGTGTTCAAACATATTTAGTAATTTCTAATACTATTTCTCTACTTTTCACATCCAGGTTTGTGCCCAGTACATCATCTCTCTCACCAGAGACCCCAAGCCCACCCATTGATTATATTATTGATATTATTTAGTATTATTAAGGGCTTGTGTGATTATATGTACAGTACATCAACGGACCGAGCTGGCCCAGTATCTGTGCGCGGATTGTCGTGGGCCAGTCTGGACCAAAAAGTCCAGTACCGAATTTTTGTCCTGGTGTCTGTATGTTAAATATAAAAGTAGCACAAGTAGCCGTTTAGCTTAGCATAAAGACTTAAAACTAGAACACTTTGAGCCAGACGTCTCACTTTTTCTGCGCTCCACTAACTTTATTTCAATTTCTGCTTTTGTTATTCCCGATCTCTGTCGAACAAGCTACCAGCTTGTTGTGGTTGTTCTTAATAGCGCACCTTGTGTTGTATTTCCTGAGCAGTTCCTATGTTCTTTTCCAGGGAAAATTAAGTAATGGATTTCCACGTGTCCCGGACATATAAAAATGAAAGCATTGTATTCATTACTCTTATGTCTCATGGTCACATATGTGGTGTTAAAAGATCATTGGTGTGATGAGAGCTGAAAGAAATGCAACACAAGAATTAATGTCAGTTCACACAATATGCAATATTTTCAAAATTTATTTTTGAAAAAATATATTTCTTCATTCTGACTGAGACCACGAGTATGTTAACAGACATATATACAATTATCTTTCATAAATACAAAATCATGTACAAAAGGTAAAATTAAATAGAAAAACTATCTTCTGGAGGATATGTACACATTGCATTGTTTTATTAAATTAACAAAGATAGTACAAAGACAGAACTACACATATTTTTGGTATCATATGGAATAAAAAAAAAGAAGTAATTGAAAACTTTCTTTGGTGCCCTTCACTGTTCCTAAATGTTTATTCTTTTTTCAAATATAAATAGTTTTTTTTTGCTTTTTAATTTATAGAAAAATAAACTTAGAAAATGTAGTATAATGGAAACAACACAAGCATTTATCACAGGAAGACAATGGTAAAATCGTTTTAATTTGTAAGATGAATCCAGCTTGGCTGGATCTTCATCCAGCCTGAGACGTGTTTCACTTTTGTTTTACACCTTGTCAAAAGTACAGTATCATGAGTTGAACATGTATGGTTGTTGATAGAGGTACAAAGTCTCCATGATTAAGCCAAAACCTAATTAAGTCTGGGATTAGCATCAAGGATTACTATTACATATGATGGGCATCAAAATACATTACAAGTTGAAAGGACTCCAGTGGACAAAAGTAAAGTTTTCTGGGCTCATAAAGGCCCAGTTTGGGTCCTGTTGCAGTTTTCCATAAGAAGAGGCACTTCCGAGTTTGTTTCTTTTTTACAGGCCACCATGTGAATCTCCAACAAAACACCAAGTAAAACGGACATCACAAAGAATTGTCCATTTTAGCTTTCAGAGAGAAAATGTTTAGATTGTTTGACAAACGAACAAAATAAACAATCCAATTCCCGCTCTGGTCTGCAGGCACGCTGACGATTGATTGACACATTTTGCTGTGAGATTTTACGGGAACGGTAATGAGAGAGCACAGCTAAGGCACCAAGGTTTCCAATTGGTGGACAGTTCTAATCCTTTTAGTTCTCTCAATCACGTTGGATCCAAAGAAGAGTCAGATATACAGACAGAATTATTATATTAAGATTTAAAGATTTAAAAAAAGATAAATAGTGCAAATGACGCCGGGTAATCACTCTTCCTCTTTTTCTTTTCTCTCTTTTGTTCTTTCTTTCTTAACAGATTAATTGTCATCAAAATATTGTCAATATTGAAGCAGAAAATAATGAAAAAGTCTTTTCTTTTAGTTTCTTTCTGTAAAGCAGCAGAAATAAATATTAAATTACATAAAGTGTGGTGAATACATCCTCTGGGTAAAAACTTTTCAAGCCTTCAATGTAAAAGTTCCCCCGGCGGTCTGAAACCTGCAGGTTAGACCTGAGAATGAAATAGATCAAGGCAGTTAGTTGGCAATATGACATAACTTCTTCTGGGTCCAATTAAAAAAATAAAAATAAAATGCACTGCATATTTGTGTTGGTGATTGTGTGCTCACCTCAGTAGCAAACACACACTGCTCCATCTCCTCTGGGATGATGAACACTGGGTGATACAGGCTGTCCTTTGAAAAAGTGAGAGGAGGAACGATGACGGACAAGTCACACCTCTTACTGTTTGGGAGGAAGAGAAAGGGGGTTGGTACAGCAGCAATAAACAACGATTCAAACAGAAATGCTTTGTGAATCAGTATGAACGCCAGAGGGATAAGATAGCAGACAAACATGCTGCGGCTTGTCTATACAAAACAGACGGGATTTCAGAGAGGGAAATATCAGAAAGGAAAACAGGAACAGACACACAGAGCCATGAAAACCATCATCAGGTTCTTACAGGTCAAACTTGTTCCTGACCAGGCGCTGCTTGTCTTTCGCCAGGTTACAGTCAGCCATTTTGTTTTTAAAAATGGCCATGTTGTCGCCACCGTTCTCCACTAGTGCAGCATCCTTATTGGACACTTTAAGCTGTCCCCCTGGGATGAGGAAGGCCTCCTTCTCTCTCAGGCTACACAGCGGCACCTCCGGTAGGCTTCCATTGTAGGGTCCGCCCCCACCGATCACCATGCTGCGGTTGTTCACCGTCTCCAAGTCGTTCTTCACCGATGAGGTAAGGCCTGTTAGCGCCCTGCCCCAGCGGAGCTGGCGCAGAATGTGGATGGCGGCAAAAACCAGCATAGTCAACGTCAAAAGGCTGAGGGCTACGGCAGCAATCAGAGCAGTGGGGACGTCGCCATTACCCGGCGACTTTGCGGTCGGCCTGCTGACAGAGTACTCGCAGTGTGCGCCCATGAAGCCCAGTGGGCACTGGCAAACGGGGCCCGTGAAGTGGGTATAGCAGGCGCCGCCGTTGTCGCAGGGGAACTGGTCGCAAGGGCTGGTGCGCCTGGAGCAGTCCTTGCTGGTGAAGCCGAGCGTGCATGAGCAGGTGAAGTCGTTGATGCCGTCAAGGCAGGTGCCTGCGTTGCGACAGGGGTTGCCGGCGCAGTCATCAACATTGGTCTCACAGCGAGGGCCGGTGAAGCCGGCCCGACAGCGGCACATGACGCGCTTCCCGAGGTCCAGACACTGAGCGCCTGTAGGGAAAGACATAGGAAGGCTTTTAGTAGACACACAGCTGAAGACGGAAGGTTGTTGACCGCCTAAGGAAAGTGATGGACAGGATGGTAAGAGGGACAGGTCTGACCATGACACAAACATGTATAGTTTATGTTTTATTTCATTATACGTCTGGTTCAGGAAAATCAAATCAAATCAAACTATATAAGTGCTTTTTTTGATGGCAATACATTGCTAAACACAATAAATGGAAATTAGTTTTTACTGTTGGGTATCTAGACCAGTAAGTATCTCACAGAATAGTAAGAAAGAAACAAGGTGCTGCTAGGGAGTGGAGCGTACTCTGAAGATATTCTCTATTAGAAAAGGGAAAATGTGATTGTTCGCTTGTGGTGAAATATTCTGTTGGTTGTAGGATCGTGGAATATTCCTTTTTAAATAAATATTAATTTAGTGCTTATCAGTGGGGACAACATTATTACACAGTGACACAGAATTGTTAACGAGGTAATCATGTGCACATCGGCTAAATTAGCAGCAGCAAGTATACTGGACAAGAAAAAAAAGAGGACCAAGAATGGAACCTTGTGGAATACCAGTGTCTCAATGCAGACTTTTTGGATGTAATCGACTACATGTTTCGGTTTAAAAAACCAAAGTTATGTGCTAATCACATTTTGAGTTAGAGTTATGGTAAGTAATTTTGGATTAAACAAACACATTATTTTTCCTTTAGCCTTTTAAAAGAGGTTGTGGATTGCAAGAATATTGAATAATTTGCACTCTTCAAAGCTTGTCCATCCTCTGCACTCCATCTGGATAGAACAAAGTGGATGACAACATTCAGATCACAAAACACAACAGGTGACGCTCATCAGGATAGAAATGTGCGGGTGATTAGAAACATACTGGGGAGATGTTTCCCACCGTGAAAATAGGTTTTACTGTAAGAGAGTTGTGAATTAGGACTAGGATTTACTGACTCTTTCATTATTGTTGCAATTACTTTGTCAAACCGTGCAAACAACCACCATCTGTTTAGAACAAGGGTGTCAAACTCGTTTTAGTGAAGGGGCCACATGTTGCCCATTTTGATCTCAAGTGGGCCGGAGCAGTAAAATCACTGCATAATAACGCATAATTAACGACAATGTTTCTCTGTGTTTAAATCATTGGAGAAGGTTTTTAGATGATAAACTCTATTTTAAAGTCTTTCAACAATTACCTAGAAACATAAAGACCAAACATTCCGACATCAGCCCCCTGTTTATCTGCTTGGCTCTCATCAGCAGATTCCCTCCCTTTGTGACGCCACTTTCATGCGATCCATGCTTAACAACTTCCAACACAATAATATCAATGCTCACATCAATTGTAACTGCAGATCTGTGGTTTGCATTAGGGCTGTGATTCGGGTTCACGTACTGTCAAACCGTTGAACGGATGCATCATCAGTTGGTGCACTGCACTAGCAAGGTCATTGAACATTTGGCAGTTGAAAACTTTGTGCGCAGCTAGGCTACTTAGCTGTCAAGGTTCTTAAGTTTAGTCATGGTGCCCAATTACACAGCCAAACTGCATGCTGGGAAATGCAAATTTGCCGGAATGCATTTTTGGCACAATTTAACGGGGAACAATGGCGGAGGAGAAATCACAACTGAAAGTTGACAGTCTCTGAATACTACTGTTGTTGAGTCCAAAAATGTAATTTTAAGGTGTTTTATGGCGAGAAGTTAGTTGACCCAAAGGTCATTGACCCGAGGACCTGCTCGCGGGACCGATGAGCCGGACAGCAGGCACGTCACCGCCCTCTGCTGCCGGCTGAAAGAGACCTGAACACGGCAGGATTTTTTAAACGATTCGCTGGCTCCGAGTTCTACGTCGAGGTTATGATGCTCTAACGAGCGATCTTTATTAGTTTATTATTTATTCACAGTAACGTTACGTCAGTTTGACGGAGGGAAAGGTTAAGATTTCTAACTTAAGATTTTAATTTCACTTTTGAGCCACAGGACGTTTACTCAATACCAATACAGTAATTTGTACTCTTCCTGTTTGCCTGCGCGGTATAACCAGCATGCAATTCGACTTTGTAATTTTATAAATGTACAACTATTAGTGTTACAAACGGTTTGTGTCACAAAGTGTTGTGTTGTGGTGTTTAACCCTGTTAAAGAGCGTTAGTTGTGCGTTATAAATTGTTGTCATAAAGTTAAATACACAACTGAAGTTTGAACCATGACTGGAGTTAGAACCCTGGCACATAAGTATCCCGCTGCGCTGAAGACATCAAACTGTGCAATGTTATTGATGTGACCTTCACCCATGGTAGCCTAACGGTTGGCCATTATGCCTGAAACTGTCAGTCCATTACAAAATACCTGATATGAATTTTGGGCCATACTGCACAGCCCTAGTTTGCATGTCTGTCTTACAAGCAAAGGATCATAGGTTTGAATCCCAGCTCTGTTAATTTTGTTATTTAAAAAAAAAAAAAAATACTTTTTTTCAATTAACCACCATGGCGGGATCCCCCTATGGCGGGCACCATGGGGGGATCCGGCGGGCGGGCCGGATGTTTGACACCCCCTGGTTCAGAATGTAGTCAAGAAGAATAGAAAAGGAAAAGACCGAGGACAGTCCTCCTGCAGCGACTGAACTTCTGGAGACGTTTAAATGGAACCTGTAGGGTCGAATGAGGGCAACACTGCGGGCCAAACACTGTAAGGACAAATTCAGCCCCATATTTGGTTGCTCTGTGCAGCCGATGTGTTGCAACACTGGAAAAAAACAACCACTCAGCAGTTATGTGGATCTTTTTTCTCTCGCCGTCGTGCACTTTGAGAGCCAGGAATGATTGCAGATCAAAGATAAGCAAGCAGCGGTTTCCACACGCTAATGAGGACGTGAGGGACAACCAAATGCTGAACTGAGACCTTCAGAGATTACAACTAGAATTTAATAGTAGCATTCAGCGATAATATTTTATTTTGGAGCCGTCTGATCGTGATTATCTGTATCTCTGGATAATGAGAACAGGTGGCAGAACAAAGTCTGAGAATCCATCCGCAGCCTTCTTTCTTGACTAGAAGTCTATGTAGTAGTTTTCTTTTTATAAGTCCTGTGTGAAGCAAGGGTCTCTGAATAATATCAGTCCTTCCTGATGATGACGTTTTCCCAAACTCAGCCACAGAAAAAGGTTGTAAAAACATCTCCATCTATAAGTTTTAATACAAGCGTTTTTGCTCCTTTTAAAATCCCGTTGACGACAACTCCTTTACAGTTAGCTGTTGGACATTTTCCAAACCGTTTTCTTCCACAAAGCGGTGAACATCAACCTGTAGCGACTCGCAGCTTGTTGTTGATAGCTAATCCGTCACAATAAAACCTTCCTTTTTTTTTTTTTTTTCAAAACAACCAAATCCTTCAGATTTATCTGAATTTGGATCTGCTTTGTGCTTTTCATGAGCTCGTGAGAAAATCCAACATCCTAGATTACGAGAAGCGTTCATCTGTTTTGTCGTCAGAAAACTAAAGTTATGCAACATGGATGATTCGAGAAAGACAATGCAAAAAAAAGTGTGTTAAACGCCAGAGAAAGAGTTTGCACATTCTAAACTGATGAACGCCAGGGCAAAAAAAAGAAAATCAGCGGAGTAAATGCTGTTGACTATGCTGGATTATCACTCTGCAGCAGGTTGCAAGCCTCTGTGAGGTGATTAAACAATTAAAGTGAAAGTAATGGCTGCCTGGAAGAAAGTAAATGAAGCTTAAAGTGGAAGGTATGTTTGGGAAAATGTTCAGGGGCGACACAATGGGAGTGTTAATTGTGGTAAATGAGTTAGATGTGCATGCACAGGGTACACACACAGTTTGCATGATACAGTGATGTGCAAGGGATCTTGTAAAGCTCTTTTGGCAAAAAAAGAAGCAGGCATTTTAAGATTTCAAGTCAGCCCGGCACTGACTGCTGTATCGGGCAGTCAGCGCTGGCCTCCTGCCAGCGCTGGCAGGAAGCCAGCTGATGGTAGAGTGAGAAAAGGAGGGATGGAGGAAGGAAGAGAGAGAGAGAGAGAGAGAGAGAGAGAGAGAGAGAGAGAGATGCGAGGTCTGACAGTTTCCAGGGCTACTGCTGAAACCAAATGTGTTTACGACGTAACAATGAGGACCAACATGTTTGGGTTGTCAGACAGAAGAAGATATGACATAGCCAAGAGCCTCCTCCATGACAATCAAAGTGTTTATCTGCCCTCTGACACACACACACCCTTTCAAATATTTGATGTGAGGCTTAAAATCAAAACATTGTGAGTCAGCTAAAACATTAATGGTTCAGTTATGTGTAGCCCCACCATACCAATCTGGCAACACCGAAACATTAAATAGTGCACCAACAGAACCTCCTTCTGAACTAAGTCATGAATCATATCCCAGCATGCTCACTGGTGATGCTTGTGTGTGCTTGCAGGATGCTTGAGCCAACTTCTAAAACTTGTTTATGAATACATGCGTTGCCGTTTGAAGTGATTGTAAATTCAGTTTATGTACATTTTAGATGCAACTAGAAAATTTTGCAAGAAATTTTGAAAGTGTGGCTACTACTGCCGTAAGACGTCGCAATATATAGCTTTTGTTTATGACGCCCGTCTCTCCTCCAAAACACTTGAGTTGGTTTGTGTGTTAAACTGATTGGCTGATATGAAGCACCTGTGTGCTGCCGTCGTCATGGTGACCAAGTGACAGCCAGCAGACTGATTAGAGGCAGACTGGCCTGTGGACTTAAGGAAATAAACTACTGAACGTCCTGAACACACGCAAACGTATATGAAATATCATACCACCTTATTAATGATCACAGTGTTGACAACTACACAGTATAAAACACACATAAACGTCTGTATGTGTGTCTGTTTGTGTGTGTGTGTATGTACAAGTGTGTGAGAGACAAACATAGAGTGAGACAGAAGTCATCTGTGTTGTGTGTGCATGTGTAAGTGTCTGTGTGTCTGTTAAACTGCTCTAACGAGAACACCTGTGGGTTGCTAGATGAAAGGTTGCCATAGTGATGACTTCAAAGGTCTTCAGTTAAACAGATTTCAATGGAGGTAATGCTGGGGAACACCTATCCAAAAATCCCTCAAAAAAGATACTTTAAAAGCTCCTATTGCTTCGATATCGCATATAGAGCATTAGGAAGACTTGATAAACAGATACTGTGACTGGCGAGTCTGTACGATAAAACATGTGTCTGTACGGGCGATTTACAAATCAGGTACGAGCTTAAGGGGAGAAGTGGTTTTGGAGGGAGATTTAACACGGCGGCGGATGGCAGTGCGAGATGGACTTGCTCTCACAATTAGTCGGCTTTTAACACGTCTGAGTCTGTTGGATTCCGCAGTTTATGACAGAAGACAAGATTTCCAACGTTTTGACCTATAAATTATGCCCAAAGAGTACACGGTACGGAGTTTACGGCAAATTAAAAAAAAAATTCCCACAAGAACTGACGTCGCTCTGCCCTCTATGTATGACATCACGCACTCTCAGCTGCGCAATACACACTCATGTAAAAGAGAGAAAAGGCGGGGAAAAAACATAAAACTAAAACAATAATTACATGAACACTGTACTAGCTATCAAAAAATGTCCAATTAGGCAAATGAACTCAAGCCCTTTGTCGACGTTTTAAACTTTAATTCATTTCTCTACCTCCTATTATGGCGAGTCACTATGGGCACAAAGATGAGTGTTTTTTTTTTCTCTCTTCGCGGCGAAACCCCATTCAAAGTCAATGGGAAAATTTCTCGCGGTTTTGCGATTTTCGGGAAAACGGCCGGGCGAATCTCTTAGAAAAGTCATAGCTCACAATTCCCGTGCAAGCCGCACGTTTAGATGTATTTTGACGCATGTGCTGGCAACGCTGTGGGAGGAGTAGTGGTTCAAAGTTTTGATAATAATAAGCAACTAGAAAATTTCGCAAGAAATTTTGAAAGTGTGGCTACTACTGCCGTAAGACGTCGCAATATATAGCTTTTGTTTCTGACGCCCGTCTCTCCTCCAAAGCACTTGAGTTGGTTTGTGTGTTAAACTGATTGGCTGATATGAAGCACCTGTGTGCTGCCGTCGTCATGGTGACCAAGTGAGCGCCAGCAGACTGATTAGAGGCAGACTGGACTGTGGACTTAAGGAAATAAACTACTGAACGTCCTGAACACACACAAACGTATATGAAATATCATATGACCTTATTAATGATCACAGTGTTGACAACTACACAATATAAAACACACGTAAACGTCTTTGTGTGTGTATGTATGTGTGTCTGTGTATGTGTGTCTGTGTGTGTGAGACAAACAGACAGAGAGACAGAAGTCATCTGTGTTGTGTGTGTGTGTGTATGTGTTTGTTTGTTTGTGTGTGTGTATGTGTTTGTTTGTTTGTGTATGTGTGTATGTGTGTCTGTGTGTCTGTGTGTGTGAGACAAACAGACAGAGAGACAGAAGTCATCTGTGTTGTGTGTGCGTGTGTAAGTGTCTGCGTGTCTGTTAAACTGCCCTAACGAGAACACCTGTGGGTCGCTAGAGCAAAGGTTGCCATGGTGATGACTTCAAAGGGACTTCCTTACGCTGAGCTTAATAGACCTAAATACTGTGGAACTCCTTTCAAACTATTTAAAAAAAATGGTACTTTAAAAGCTCCTATTGTTTCGATATCGCATATTGAGCGTTAGGAAGACCTGATGAACAGATACTGTGACTGGCGAGTCTGTACGATAAAACATGTGTCTGTACGGGCGATTTACAAATCAGGTACGAGCTTCAGGGGAGACGTGGCTTTGGAGGGAGATTTAACATGGCGGCGGATGGCAGAGCGAGGTGGACTTGCTCTCACATTCAGTCCGATTTCAAGACGTCTGAGTCTGTTGGATTCCTATCGACCGCAGTTTATGACAGAAGACAAGATTTCCAACGTTTCTATCCAACAATGGTGTATGAAGAGTGAACATTGTGCGAGTAAGGACAAAATACGTTTTATTTTTTTAGCAGTTTCTGTCGCTTCTTCTCACTCTGTTAATTGGTGCGCCACCCTCTACGAACATTTCGTGAAATTTTTTTGACAGTTTTTGACGTTTTTTGCATTTTTCGGGAAAACGGCCGGGCGAATCTCTTAGAAAAGTCATACCTCACGATTCCCGCGCAAACCGCACGTTTCGATGTATTTTTTACGCATGTGCTGGCAACGCTCTGGGAGGAGTAGTGGTTTGACTATAAGAAGAATAATAATAATAAGCCCGCAGGAGAACATGAAGTGTGCTTGCAGCATGGGGTCTATGACCCCATGCGGCTGAAGCCACACTTAACTAGAAAGAGCATTTCCTGCAGAAAATGCGTTGGAATGCAAAAAAGCTGAAGCATAAAGCTGAAATATTTGAAAGAAATTGCTAAATATAGCTGAACATAGTCAAATATAGTTGAATAAAGCTTAAAAAAGCTGAATATATTTGAAAATTAAATGTATCATTGGAAAAGTTGAAAGGAAAACTGCATCATCTAAATCAGGGGTGTCAAACACACGGTCCAACAGTTTTTTTAAAATTAAAGTCAGCCATAGGTGTGGTTTGAACCACTGACCCTTTGCTTCTAAGACAAAGTTGCAAACCAATGCTCCACAGGTACAGTTGGTGAGACACCTGATATTATTGAGTTGCAGAGTGTTTACAAAACCATCTGTTAAACCTCAGAATGTGAACGTCAGTGACGCTGTTAATCCTGACGTCTGTAACCAAAGTGACCTGCACACACGCACGCGAACGTGCACGCGACCATAATGACACGTTAGCCGTTCAGGCCGTTCACGTGCGCAGCCGTTTACGTGCGCGGCCGTTAAGGCGCGTGCGCACCCGTTCGCATGCGTTTACACGCGCGGCCGTTTCAAATTAGTGAGCGTTCACGTGTGCTGCCGTTCACGTGCGTGCACGGCCATTCACGTGCGCGACCGTTCACGTGCCTTCAGCCTGCAGATGCACAGACTAAAATGCTCCTGTTGAAGAGTTGAAAGCGGATTTGAAGAGGTTCTTCATTGGAAACCATTCATTTTTATTTTGATAAAAAGCTGAATAATTTTAAAATTTGTGAAAATATCAAAAATGTAAAAGCATAGATTAATAGCTGAAGGTTTTGTCAACATTTGAAATTTTAAATATTGTCTCAAGCTCAATGTATGAAGAAACTGTAAACGTTTGAAGTCGAAGATGATTTGAAGATTTCCCCATTGGGTCCCATTATAAAAAAAAAATCATAAAAAGCTTAATAATTTGGAAATTTGAAAAGTAAGAAATATGAAAAGTCATAGCTATCGTGTCCTTAAGTATCTGAATATTTGAATAATTGAACTTTTTTCTGTAGCTGAAAATATGAAGGAGTTTAAGAGGTCCAAAATACGGATGGAAGAAATATAATAATAACTAGAAAGAGCATTTCCTGCTGAAAATGCGTTGGAATGCAAAAAGCTGAAGCTTATAGCTGAAATATTTGAAGGAAATTGCTGAATATAGCTGAACATAGTTGAATATAGCTTAAATTAGCGAAATATAGCTAAATATATTTGAAAATGAAAGAATAGCTGAATATATGTAAAAACAGCTGAATATATTAATATAGCTGAAAATTGCGGAATAGATGAATATATAAATAAATAGCAAATCATTACTGAAAATATAGAAAAGGCAAAATACCTGCTGAAAAATGTTACAGTTCAACATCATTTAATTAAACTGTTGAAAATCCTTGTCGTTTAAATGTATAATTGGAAAAGTTGAAAGGAAAACTGCATCATCTAAATCAGGGGTGTCAAACATACGACCCGGCCCGCCACAGTGTCCAGTCCAACAGAAGAAAAAAAAAGTTTTTTTGAAAAATTAAAGTCTTCCATAGGTGGGGTTTGAACCACTGACCCTTTGCTTCTAAGACGGAGTTGCTAACCACAGGCGCAGTTGGTGAGACACCTGATATTACTGAGTGTCTACAAAACCATCTGTGAAACCTCAGAACGTGAACGTCAGTGACGCTGTTATCCTGACGTCTATAACCAAAGTGACCTGCACACACGCGCGCGCACACACACACACACACACACACACACACACGAACGTGCACGCGACCATAATAACACATCAACGCGGCCGTTCATGCGCACGCACAGCCGTTCACGCGCGCGGCCGTTGAGGCGCGGGCGCACCCGTTGGCGAGCGTTTACACGCGCGGCCGTTTCACGTTAGTGAGCGTTTACGTGTGCTGCCGTTCACGTGCGAGCACGGCCGTTCATGTGCGCGACCCGTTCGCGTGTGCGGCCGCTTACGTGCCTGCTGTCTGTAGATGCACAGACCAAAGGGCTGCTGCTGCTGGGGACGGACCTGCTCTCCCATTCAGTCGGACCTCAACACGTCTTATCTGTTGAATTCCTATCGACCGCAGTTTACGGCAGAAGACAAGATTTCCAACGTTTTGAGCTATAAATTATGCCCAAAGAGTATACGGTTTGGAGTAGAGAGCAAGTTTAAAATATCTGCATCGCCAAGTGCCCTCGCTCTTGAGTATGACGTCACTGCTCTGAACTGCCCAACACACAATAATGAGAAAGGCAGAAAAGGTGCAGAAAAGGTGCGGAAAAACTATAAAACGAAAACGCCGACAGTTAAAACAATATAGGATATATCAAACAGATGAGTAATACAATAACAGCTAAACGTTTTGTCAACATTTTAAAGGTGGAATGGTGTCTCTAGCTTAAGGCATGACAGAGCCTTTACCTTTTGAAGTTGAAGAGTTGAAAGCGGATTTGAAGATGTTCTTCATTGGAAACCATTCATTTTTTTTTTATAAAAAGCTGAATAATTTTAAAATTTGAGAAAATATGAAAAATGTAAAAGCGTAGATTAATAGCTAAAGGTTTTGTCAACATGTGGAATTTTAAATATTGTCTCAAGCTCAATGTATGAAGAAACTGTAGAGTTTGAAGTTGAAGATGATTTGAAGATTTCCCCATTGGGTCCCATTATAAAAAAAATCATAAAAAGCTTAATAATTCAAAGATTTGAAGTCTGAAATATGAAAGGTCTTAGCCATCGTGTCCTTAGGTAACTGAATATTTTTTATAATTGAACTTTTTTCTGTAGCTGAAACTATGAAAGAGTTGAAGAGGTCCAAAATATGGATGGAAGAAATAGAATAATAATAATAAAAAGTTTAATAAAGATTTGAAGAACAATAGTTGGAATGCTTGCAGCATTCCAACTAATAATAAAAATCATAAAAAGCTTAATAATTTGGAAATTTGAAAAGTCAGAAATATAAAAAGTCATAGCCATCGTCTCCTTAAGTAGCTGAATATTTGAATAATTGAACTTTTTTCTGTAACTGGAAATATGAAGGACTAGTTACGGTCAAAAATACGGATGGAAGAAATAGAAGAAACAGTTTAATAAAGATTTGAAGAACAATAGTTGGAATGCTTGCAGCATTCCAACTAATAACTAGAAAGAGCATTTCCTGCTGAAAATGCGTTGGAATGCAAAAAAGCTGAAGCATAAAGCTGAAATATTTGAAAGAAATTGCTAAATATAGCTGAACATAGTCAAATATAGTTGAATAAAGCTTAAAAAAGCTGAATATATTTGAAAATTAAATGTATAATTGGAAAAGTTGAAAGGAAAACTGCATCATCTAAATCAGGGGTGTCAAACATACTACCCAGCCTGCCCGGGTGTCCAGTCCAAGAGAAGAAAAAAAAGAAGCTTTTTAAAAAAAATAAAATAAAGTCAGCCATAGGTGGGGTTTGAACCACTGACCTTTAGCTTCTAAAAAGGAGTTGCTAACCACTGATCCATAGGCGCAGTTGGTGAGTTGCCTGATATTATTGAATTGCAGTGTGTCTACAAAACCATCTGTTAAACCTCAGAACGTAAACGTCAGTGACGCTGTTAATCCTGA
This sequence comes from Clinocottus analis, assembly GCF_023055335.1. Taxonomy (NCBI): domain Eukaryota; kingdom Metazoa; phylum Chordata; class Actinopteri; order Perciformes; family Cottidae; genus Clinocottus; species Clinocottus analis. The sequence goes on along the minus strand of NW_027175931.1, from coordinate 14,155,769 downwards.
TGTCTATAACCAAAGTGACCTGCACACATGCGCGCACACACACACACGAACGTGCACGCGACCATAATAACACGTTAACGCGGCCGTTCGCGCGCGCGCGCGGCCGTCTACGCGCGCGGCCGTTGAGGCACGGGCGCACCCGTTGGCGAGCGTTTACACGCGCGGCCGTTTCACGTTATTGGGCGTTTACGTGTGCTGCCGTTCACGTGCGAGCACGGCCGTTCATGTGGTTCGCGTGTGCGGCCGCTTACGTGCCTGCTGCCTGTAGATGCACAGACCGAAGGGCTGCTGCTGGGGACGGACCTGCTCTCCCATTCAGTCGGACTTCAACACTTCTGAATGTGTTGAATTCCTATCGACCGCAGTTTACGGCAGAAGACAAGATTTCCAACGTTTTGAGCTATAAATTATGCCCAAAGAGTATACGGTTTGGAGTAGAGAGCAAGTTTAAAATATCTGTTTCGCCAAGTGCTCTCGCTCTTGAGTATGACGTCACCACTCTGAGCTGCCCAACACACAATAATGAGAAAGGCAGAAAAGGTGCGGAAAAAACATAAAACTAAAACGCAGACAGTTAAAACACTATAAGAGATATCAAAAAAGCGGGGTAATACAATAACAGTTAAACGTTTTGTCAACATTTTAAAGGTGGAATGGTGTCTCTAGCTGAAGGCATGACAGAGCCTTTACCTTTTGAAGTTGAAGAGTTGAAAGCGGATTTGAAGATGTTCTTCATTGAAAACAATTCTTTTTTTTTTATAAAAAGCTGAATAATTTTGAAAATTGAGAAAATATGAAAAATGTAAAAGCGTAGATTAATAGCTAAAGGTTTTGTCAACATGTGAAATTTTAAATATTGTCTCAAGCTCAACGTATGAAGAAACTGTAAACGTTTGAAGTTGAAGAAGATTTGAAGATTTCCCCATTGGGTCCCATTATAAAAAAAAATCATAAAAAGCTTAATAATTTGGAAATTTGAAAAGTCAGAAATATAAAAAGTCATAGCCATCGTCTCCTTAAGTAGCTGAATATTTGAATAATTGAACTTTTTTCTGTAACTGGAAATATGAAGGACTAGTTACGGTCCAAAATACGGATGGAAGAAATAGAAGAAACAGTTTAATAAAGATTTGAAGAACAATAGTTGGAATGCTTGTAGCATTCCAACTAATAACTAGAAAATTTCGCAGGAAATTTTGAAAGTGTGGCTACTCCTGCCGTAAGACGTCGCAATATATAGCTTTTGTTTATGACGCCCGTCTCTCCTCCAAAACACTTGAGTTGGTTTGTGTGTTAAACTGATTGGCTGATATGAAGCACCTGTGTGCTGCCGTCGTCATGGTGACCAAGTGACAGCCAGCAGACTGATTAGAGGCAGACTGGCCTGTGGATTTAAGGAAATAAACTATTGAATGTCCTGAATACACGCAAACGTATATGAAATATCATACCACCTTATTAATGATCACTGTGTTGACAACTACACAATATAAAACACACGTAAACGTCTGTGTGTGTGTCTTTGTGTGTGTATGTCTGTCTGTGTGTGTATGTGTGTCTGTTTGTGTGTCTGTGTGTGTGATATAAACATAGAGAGAGACAGAAGTCATCTGTGTTGTGTGTGCGTGTGTAAATGTCTGTGTGTCTGTTAAACTGCCCTAACGAGAACACCTGTGGGTTGCTAGATCAAAGGTTGCCATAGTGATGACTTCAAAGGTCTTCAGTTAAACAGATTTTAATGGAAGTAATGCTGGAGAACACCTATCCAAAAATCCCTCAAAAAAGATACTTTAAAAGCTCCTATTGCTTCAATATCGCATATACAGCGTTAGGAAGACTTGATAAACAGATACTGTGACTGGCGAGTCTGTACGATAAAACATGTGTCTGTACGGGCGATTTACAAATCAGGTACGAACTTCAGGGGAGACGTGGTTTTGGAGGGAGATTTAACATGGTGGCGGATGGCAGAGCGACCTGGACTTGCTCTCACAATTAGTCGGATTTTAACACGTCTGAGTCTGTAGGATTCCTATCGACCGCAGTTTGTGACAGAAGACAAGATTTCCAACGTTTCTATCCAACAATGGTGTATGAAGAGTGAACATTGTGGGAGTAAAGACGAAATACGTTTTATTTTTTCACCACTTTCTGTCGCTGCCTCTCACTCTGTCAGTTGGTGCTCCACTCTAGCCACGAACATTCCGTGCCATACACACCTATGGGACAATTTTTTCGCCATTTTTCGCATTTTTCGGGAAAACGGCCAGGCGAATCTCTTCGAAAAGTCATTCCTTACGATTCCCATGCAAGCCGCACGTTTCGATGTATTTTGACGCATGTGCTGGCAACGCTGCGGGAGGAGTAGCGTTCCAAAGTTTTGGCTATAAGAAGAATAACTAGAAAATTTCGCAAGAAATTTTGAAAGTGTGGCTGCTACTGCCGTAAGACGTCGCAATATATAGCTTTTGTTTATGACGCCCGTCTCTCCTCCAAAGCACTTGAGTTGGTTTGTGTGTTAAACTGATTGGCTGATATGAACCACCTGTGTGCTGCCGTCGTCATGGTGACCAAGTGAGCGCCAGCAGACTGATTAGAGGCAGACTGGACTGTGGACTTAAGGAAATAAACTACTAAACGTCCTGAACACACGCAAACGTATATGAAATATTATATGACCTTAATAATGATCACAGTGTTGACAACTACACAATATAAAACACACGTAAACGTCTTTGTGTGTGTCTGTGTGTGTGTGTATGTGTCTGTTTGTGTGTGTCTGTTTGTGTGTCTGTTTGTGTGTGTGTGTCTGTTTGTGTGTGTGTGTATGTGTTTGTTTGTTTGTGTGTGTGTCTGTGTGTGTGTGAGACAAACAGACAGAGAGACAGAAGTCATCTGTGTTGTGTGTGCGTGTGTAAGTGTCTGCGTGTCTGTTAAACTGCCCTAACGAGAACACCTGTGGGTCGCTAGATCAAAGGTTGCCATGGTGATGACTTCAAAGGGACTTCCTTACGCTGAGCTTAATAGACCTAAATGCTGTGGAACTCCTTTCAAACTATTTTTAAAAAATGGTACTTTAAAAGCCACTATTGCTTCGATATCGCATATAGAGCGTTAGGAAGACCTGATAAACAGATACTGTGACTGGGGAGTCTGTACGATAAAACATGTGTCTGTACGGGCGATTTACAAATCAGGTACGAGCTTCAGGGGAGATGTGGCTTTGGAGGGAGATTTAACATGGCGGTGGATGGCAGAGCGAGGTGGACTTGCTCTCACATTCAGTCCGATTTCAAGACGTCTGAATCTGTTGGATTCCTATCGACCGCAGTTTATGACAGAAGACAAGATTTCCAACGTTTCTATCCAACAATGGTGTATGAAGAGTGAACATTGTGGGAGTAAAGACAAAATATGTTTTATTTTTTTAACAGTTTCTGTCGCTTCTTCTCACTCTGTTAATTGGTGCTCCACCCTCCACGAACATTTCGTGAAATTTTTTTGCCGTTTTTCGCATGCTAGGAGCGAATATAGGAGCGAACAATATAAAACACACGTAAACTTCTTTGTGTGTGTGTGTTTGTGTGTGTGTATGTGTGTCTGTTTGTGTGTATGTGTGTCTGTTTGTGTGTCTGTGTGTGTGAGACAAACATAGAGAGAGACAGAAGTCATGGGGTCTATGACCCCATGCGGCTGAAGCCACACTTAACTAGAAAATTTCGCAAGAAATCTTGAAAGTGTGGCTACTACTGCCGTAAGACCTCGCAATATATAGCTTTTGTTTATGACGCCCGTCTCTCTTCCAAAACACTTGAGTTGGTTTGTGTGTTAAACTGATTGGCTGATATGAAGCACCTGTGTGCTGCCGTCGTCATGGTGACCAAAAGTAAGCAGATTGATTAGAGGCAGACTGGCCTGTGGACTTAAGAGCATTAATTATTAAATTTTAAAAAAAAATCCTCATTTGAGCTTTATGTTAAGACACAGTTAATTCACAGGGCTTTTATTTTAGAGAGAGAGAGAGAGAGAGAGAGAGAGAGAGAGAGAGAGAGAGATTAGTAGAGGTAGTTGTATGATTGGCAGTAGTAATAGTCAAAATGTTAGCAGCAGTAGTCAGACAAGGAGAGAGACAGAGAGACAGAAGTCATCTGTGTTGTGTGTGCGTGTGTAATTGTCTGTGTGTCTGTTAAACTGCCCTAATGAGAACACCTGTGGGTCACTAGATCGAAGGTTGCCATAGTGATGACTTCAAAGGGACTTCCTTACGCTGAGCTTAATAGACCTAAATGCTGTGGAACTCCTTTCAAACTATGTTTTAAAAATGGTACTTTAAAAGCCACTATTGCTTCGATATCGCATATTGAGCGTTAGGAAGACCTGATAAACAGATACTGTGACTGGTGAGTCTGTACGATAAAACATGTGTCTGTACGGGCGATTTACAAATCAGGTACGAACTTCAGGGGAGACGTGGTTTTGGAGGGAGATTTAACATGGTGGCGGATGGCAGAGCGACCTGGACTTGCTCTCACAATTAGTCGGATTTTAACACGTCTGAGTCTGTAGGATTCCTATCGACCGCAGTTGGTGACAGAAGACAAGATTTCCAACGTTTCTATCCAACAATGGTGTATGAAGAGTGAACATTGTGGGAGTAAAGACAAAATACGTTTTATTTTTTTAACAGTTTCTGTCGCTTCTTCTCACTCTGTTAATTGGTGCTCCACCCTCCACGAACATTTCGTGAAATTTTTTTGCCGTTTTTCGCATGCTAGGAGCGAATATAGGAGCGAACAATATAAAACACACGTAAACTTCTTTGTGTGTGTGTGTTTGTGTGTGTGTGTATGTGTGTCTGTTTGTGTGTATGTGTGTCTGTTTGTGTGTCTGTGTGTGTGAGACAAACATAGAGAGAGACAGAAGTCATCTGTGTTGTGTGTGCGTGTGTAAGTGTCTGTGTGTCTGTTAAACTGCCCTAACGAGAACACCTGTGGGTTGCTAGATCAAAGGTTGCCATAGTGATGACTTCAAAGGTATTCAGCTATACATATTTCAATGGAGGTAATGCTGGGGAACACCTATCCAAAAATCCCTCAAAAAAGATACTTTAAAAGCTCCCATTGCTTCGATATCGCATATGGAGCATTAGGAAGACTTGATAAACAGATACTGTGACTGGCGAATCTGTACGATAAAACATGTGTCTGTACGGGCAATTTACAAATCAGGTACGAGCTTCAGGGAGACGTGGTTTTGGAGGGAGATTTAACATAGCGGCGGGTGACAGAGCGAGGTGGACTTGCTCTCACAATTAGTCGGATTTTAACACGTCTGAGTCTGTAGGATTCCTATCGACCGCAGTTTACGACCTAGGACAAGATTTCCAACGTTTCTATCCAACAATGGTGTATGAAGAGTGAACATTGTGGGAGTAAAGACAAAATACGTTTTATTTTTTTAACAGTTTCTGTCGCTTCTTCTCACTCTGTTAATTGGTGCGCCACCCTCTTCGAACATTTCGTGAAATTGTTTTGCCGTTTTTCGCATTTTTCGGGAAAACGGCCAGGCGAATTTCTTAGAAAAGTCAGAGCTCACGATTCCCGTGCAAGCCGCACGTTTCGATGTATTTTTGACGCATGTGCTGCCAACGCTGTGGGAGGAGTAGTGGTTTGACTATAAGAAGAATAACTAGAAAGAGCATTTCCTGCTGAAAATGCGTTGGAATGCAAAAAGCTGAAGCTTATAGCTGAAATATTTGAAAGAAATAGCTGAATATATCTGAACATAGTGGAATATAGCTTAAATTAGCTAAATATAGCTAAATATATTTGAAAATGAAAGAATAGCTGAATATATGTAAAAATAGCTGAATATATTAATATAGCTGAAAATAGCGGAATAGATGAATATATAAATAGCAAATCATTATTGAAAATATAAAAAAGGCAAAATACCTGCTGAAAAATGTTACAGTTCAAAGTCATTTAATTGAACTGTTGAAAATTCTTGTCGTTTAAATGTATAATTGGAAAAGTTGAAAGGAAAACTGCATCATCTAAATCAGGGGTGTCAAACATACGACCCGGCCCGCCACTCCAGTCCAACAGAAGAAATTTTTCTTTTTTTTGAAATATGAAAGTCTGCCATAGGTGGGGTTTGAACCACTGACCCTTTGCTTCTAAGACGAAGTTGCTAACCACTGATCCACAGGCACAGTTGGTGAAACACCTGATATTATTGAGTGTCTACAAAACCATCTGTCAAACCTCAGAACGTGAACGTCAGTGACGCTGTTAATCCTGACGTCTATAACCAAAGTGACCTGCGCACACACACACACGAACGTGCACGCGACCATAATAACACGTTAACGCGGCCGTTCACGCGCACGGCCGTTGAGGCGCGGGCGCACCCGTTGGCGAGCGTTTACACGCGCGGCCGTTTCACGTTAGTGGGCGTTTACGTGCTGCCGTTCACGTGCGAGCACGTGAACGTGAACATTCCAACGCACATGAACGGCCGTTCATGTGCGCGGCCCGTTTGCGTGTGCGGCCGCTTACGTGCCTGCTGCCTGCAGATGCACAGACCAAAGGGCTGCTGCTGGGGACGGACCTGCTCTCCCATGCAGTCGGACTTCAACACGTCTTATCTGTTGGATTCCTATCGACCGCAGTTTACGGCAGAAGACAAGATTTCCAACGTTTTGAGCTATAAATTATGCCCAAAGAGTATACGGTTTGGAGTAGAGAGCAAGTTTAAAATATCTGCATCGCCAAGTGCCCTCGCTCTTGAGTATGACGTCACTGCTCTGAGCTGCCCAACACACAATAATGAGAAAGGCAGAAAAGGTGCGGAAAAACGATAAAACGAAAACGCCGACAGTTAAAACAATATAGAATATATCAAAAAGATGAGTAATACAATAACAGCTAAACGTTTTGTCAACATTTTAAAGGTGGAATGGTGTCTCTAGCTTAAGGCATGACAGAGCCTTTACCTTTTGAAGTTGAAGAGTTGAAAGCGGATTTGAAGATGTTCTTCATTGGAAACCATTCATTTTTTTTGATAAAAAGCTGAATAATTTTAAAATTTGAGAAAATATGAAAAATGTAAAAGCGTAGATTAATAGCTAAAGGTTTTGTCAACATGTGAAATTTTAAATATTGTCTCAAGCTCAACGTATGAAGAAACTGTAAACGTTTGAAGTTAAAGATGATTTGAAGATTTCCCCATTGGGTCCCATTATAAAATAAATCATAAAAAGCTTAATAATTCAAAGATTTGAAAAGTCTGAAATATGAAATGTCTTAGCCATCGTTTCCTTAGGTAACTGAATATTTTTATAATTGAACTTTTTTCTGTAGCTGAAAATATGAAAGAGTTGAAGAGGTCCAAAATACGGATGGAAGAAATAGAATAATAACTAGAAAGAGCATTTCCTGCTGAAAATGCGTTGGAATGCAAAAAGCTGAAGCTTATAGCTGAAATATTTGAAAGAAATAGCTGAATATAGCTGAACATAGTGGAATATAGCTTAAATTAGCTAAATATAGCTAAATATATTTGAAAATGAAAAAATAGCTGAATATATGTAAAAATAGCTGAATATATTAATATAGCTGAAAATAGCGGAATAGATGAATATATAAATAAATAGCAAATCATTATTGAAAATATAGAAAAGGCAAAATACCTGCTAAAATTTTACAGTTCAAAGTCATTTAATTGAACTGTTGAAAATTCTTGTCGTTTAAATGTATAATTGGAAAAGTTGAAAGGAAAACTGCATCATCTAAATCAGGGGTGTCAAACATACGACCCGGCCCGCCACAGTGTCCAGTCCAACAGAAGAAAAAAAAAAGTTTTTTTAAAAAATTAAAATCTGTCACAGGTGGGGTTTGAACCACTGACCCTTTGCTCCTAAGGCGGAGTTGCTAACCACTGATCTACAGGTGCAGGTGGTGAGAGACCAGATATTACTGAGTGTCTACAAAACCATCCGTCAAACCTCAGAACGTGAACGTCAGTGACGCTGTTCATCCTGACGTCTATAACCAAAGTGACCTGCACACACGCGCGCCCGCACACACACACGAACGTGCACGCGACCATAATAACACGTTCACGCGCGAGCACGGCCGTTCATGTGCGCGACCCGTTCGCGTGTGCGGCCGCTTACGTGCCTGCTGCCTGTAGATGCACAGACCAAAGGGCTGCTGCTGGGGACGGACCGGGTCTCCCATTCAGTCGGACCTCAACACGTCTTATCTGTTGGATTCCTATCGACCGCAGTTTACGGCAGAAGACAAGATTTCCAACGTTTTGAGCTATAAATTATGTCCAAAGAGTATACGGTTTCGAGTAGAGAGCAAGTTTAAAATATGTGTATCGCCAAGTGCCCTCGCTCTGGAGTCTGACGTCACCGCTGTGAGCTGCCCAACACACAATAATGAGAAAGGCAGAAAAGGTGCGGAAAAAACATAAAACGAAAACGCCTACAGTTAAAACACTATAGGAGATATCAAAAAGATGAGTAATACAATAACAGCTAAACGTTTTGTCAACATTTTAAAGGTGGAATGGTGTCTCTAGTTGAAGGCATGACAGAGCCTTTCCCTTTTTGAAGTTGAAGAGTTGAAAGCGGATTTGAAGATGTTCTTCATTGGAAACCATTCATTTTTTTTTTATAAAAAGCTGAATAATTTTGAAAATTGAGAAAATATGAAAAATGTAAAAGCGTAGATTAATAGCTAAAGGTTTTGTCAACATGTGAAATTTTAAATATTGTCTCAAGCTCAACGTATGAAGAAACTGTAAACGTTTGAAGTTGGAGATGATTTGAAGATTTCCCCATTGGGTCCCATTATAAAAAAAATCACAAAAAGCTTAATAATTTGGAAATTTGAAAAGTCAGAAATATGAAAAGTCATAGCCATCGTCTCCTTAACTAGCTGAATATTTGAATAATTGAACTTTTTTCTGTAACTGGAAATATGAAGGACTAGTTACGGTCCAAAATACGGATGGAAGAAATAGAAGAAGAAACAGTTTAATAAAGATTTGAAGAACAATAGTTGGAATGCTTGCAGCATTCCAACTAATAATAAAAAGTTTAATAAAGATTTGAAGAACAATAGTTGGAATGCTTGCAGCATTCCAACTAATAACTAGAAAATTTCGCAGGAAATTTTGAAAGTGTGGCTACTCCTGCCGTAAGACGTCGCAATATATAGCTTTTGTTTATGACGCCCGTCTCTCCTCCAAAACACTTGAGTTGGTTTGTGTGTTAAACTGATTGGCTGATATGAAGCACCTGTGTACTGCCGTCGTCATGGTGACCAAGTGAGCGCCAGCAGACTGATTAGAGGCAGACTGGACTGTGGATTTAAGGAAATAAACTACTGAAAGTCCTGAACACACGCAAACATATATGAAATATCATATGACCTTATTAATGATCACAGTGTTGACAACTACACAATATAAAAGACACGTAAACGCCTTTGTGTGTGTCTGTTTGTGTGTGTGTGTCTGTGTGTCTGTTTGTGTGTGTGTGTCTGTTTGTGTGTGTGTATGTGTTTGTTTGTTTGTTTGTGTGTATGTGTGTCTGTGTGCGTGAGACAAACATACAGAGAGACAGAAGTCATCTGTGTTGTGTGTGCGTGTGTAAGTGTCTGTGTGTCTGTTAAACTGCCCTAACGAGAACACCTGTGGGTTGCTAGATCAAAGGTTGTCATAGTGATGACTTCAGAGGGACTTCAGCTGTACATATTTCAATGGAGGTAATGCTGGGGAACACCTATCCAAAAATCCCTCAAAAAAGATACTTTAAAAGCTCCTATTGCTTCGATATCGCATATAGAGCATTAGGAAGACTTGATTCACAGATACTGTGATTGGCGAGTCTGTACGATAAAACATGTGTCTGTACGGGCGATTTACAAATCAGGTACGAGCTTCAGGGGAGACGTGGTTTTGGAGGGAGATTTAACATGGCGGCGGATGGCAGAGCGAGGTGGACTTGCTCTCACAATCAGTCGGATTTCAAGACGTCTGAGTCTGTTAGATTCCTATCGACCGCAGTTTACGACAGAAGACAAGATTTCCAACGTTTCTATCCAACAATGGTGTATGAAGAATGAACACTGTGGGAGTAAAGACAAAATACGTTTTATTTTTTTTACCAGTTTCTGTCGCTTCCTCTCACTCTGTTAATTGTTGCGCCACTCTAGCCACGAACATTCCGTGCCATACACACCCCTGGGAATATTTTTTCGCCGTTTTTCGTATTTTTCGGGAAAGCGGTCGGGCGAATCTCTTAGAAAAGTCATTCCTCACGATTCCCGTGCAAGCCACACGTTTCGATGTATTTTGACGTATGTGCTGGCAACGCTGCGGGAGGAGTAGCGGTCCAAAGTTTTGGCTATAAGAAGAAGAATAAGCCCGCAGGAGAACATAAAGTGTGCTTGCAGTATGGAGTCTATGACCCCATGCGGCTGAAGCCACACTTAACTAGAAAGAGCATTTCCTGCAGAAAATGCGTATGAATGCAAAAAGCTGAAGCCTATAGCTGAAATATTTGAAGGAAATAGCTGAATATAGCTGAACAAAGTGGAATATAGCTTAAATTAGTTAAATATAGCTAAACATATTTTAAAATGAAAGAATAGCTGAATATATGTGAAAGTAGCAGAATATATTAATATAGCTGAAAACATCGGAATAAATGAATATATAAATAAATAGCAAGTAATTACTGAAAATATAGAAAAGGCAAAATACCTGCTGAAAAATGTTACAGTTCAACATCATTTAATTGAACTGTTGAAAATCCTTGTCATTTAAATGTATAATTGGAAAAGTTGAAAGGAAAACTGCATTATCTAAATCAGGGGTGTCAAACATACGACCCGACCCGCCACAGTGTCCAGTCCAAAAGAAGAAAAAAAAGTTTTTTTTAAAGTCTGCCATAGGTGGGGTTTGAACCACTGACCCTTTGCTTCTAAGACAGAGTTGCTAACCACTGATCGACAGACGCAGTTGGTGGGACACCTGATATTATTGGGTTGCAGAGTGTCTACAAAACCGTCTGTTGAATCTTAGAATGTGAACGTCAGTGACGCTGTTAATCCTGACGTCTATAACCAAAGTGACCTGCACACACGCACGCACACACACACACACACACACACACACACACACACACACACACACACACAAACGTGCACACGACCATAATAACACCTTAACGCGGCCGTTCGCGCGCGCGCACGGCTGTTCACACCGTTCACGTGTGCTGCCGTTCACGTGCGTGCACGGCCGTCCACGTGCGCGACCGTGTACGCACGTGCACGTGCGTACCCGTTCGCGCACGTGCGCACCCGTTTGCGTTGCACAGACTAAAAGGCTACGGTTCTTCATTGGAAACCATTCATTTTTATTTTGATAAAACGCTGAATAATTTTGAGATTTGAGAAAATATGAATAATGTAAAAGCGTAGATTAATAGCTGAAGGTTTTGTCAACATTTAAAATGTTAGATGGTGTCTCTAGCGCAACATATGAAGGAACTGTAAATGTTTGAAGTCGAAGATGATTTGAAGATTTCCCCATTGGGTCCCATTATAAAGAAAAATCATAAAAAGCTTAATAATTTGGAAATTTGAAAAGTCAGAGATATGAAAGGTCATAGCTATTGTGTCCTTAAGTAGCTGAATATTTGAATAATTGAACTTTTTTCTGTAGCTGAAAATATGAAGGAGTTTAAGAGGTCCAAAATACGAATGGAAGAAATAGAATAATAACTAGAAAGAGCATTTCCTGCAGAAAATGCGTTGGAATGCAAAAAGCTGAAGCTTATAGCTGAAATATTTGAAAGAAATAGCTGAATATAGCTGAACATAGTGGAATGTAGCTTAAATTAGCTAAATATAGCTAAATATATTTGAAAATGAAAGAATAGCTGAATATATGTAAAAATAGCTGAATATATTAATATAGCTGAAAATAGCGGAATAGATGAATATATAAATAAATAGCAAATCGTTACTGAAAATATAGAAAAGGCAAAATACCTGCTGAAAAATGTTACAGTTCAAAGTCATTTAATTGAACTGTTGAAAATCCTTGTCCTTTAAATGTATAATTGGAAAAGTTGAAAGGAAAACTGCATCATCTAAATCAGAGGTGTCAAACATACGACCCGGCCTGCCACAGTGTCTAGTCCAACAGAAGAAAAAAAAAAGTTTAAAAAAAAAAAATTAAACACTGCCATAGGTGGGGATTGAACCACTGACCCTTTGCTTCTAAGACAGATTTGCTAACCACTGATCCGCAAGCACAGTTGGTGAGACACCTGATATTATTGATTTGCAGAGTGTCTACAAAACCATCTGCTAAACCTCAGAACGTGAATGTCAGTGACACTGTTAATCCTGACTTCTATAACCAAAGTGACCTGCACACACGCGCGCACACGCACACACACGAACGTGCACGCGACCATAATAACACGTTAACGCGGCCGTTCGCGCGCGCGCATGGCCTTTAACGCGCCCGTTGAGGCGCGGGCGCACCCGTTGGCGAGTGTTTACACGCGCGGCCGTTTCATGTTAGTGGGCGTTTACGTGTGCTGCCGTTCACGCGCGAGCACGTGAACGTGAACATTCCAACGCACATGAACGGCCGTTCATGTGCGCGGCCCGTTCGCGTGTGCGGCCGCTTACGTGCCTGCTGCCTGCAGATGCACAGACCAAAGGGCTGCTGCTGGGGACGGACCTGCTCTCCCATTCAGTCGGACTTCAACACGTCTTATCTGTTGGATTCCTATCGACCGCAGTTTACGGCAGAAGACAAGATTTCCAACGTTTTGAGCTATAAATTATGCCCAAAGAGTATACGGTTTGGAGTAGAGAGCAAGTTTAAAATATGTGTATCGCCAGGTCCTCTCGGTCTGAGTATTACGTCACCGCTCTGAGCTGCCCAACACACAATAATGAGAAAGGCAGAAAAGATGCGGAAAAACTATAAAACGAAAACGCCGACAGTTAAAACAATATAGGATATATCAAAAAGATGAGTAATACAGTAACAGCTAAACGTTTTGTCAACATTTTAAAAGGTGGAATGGTGTCTCTAGCTTAAGGCATGACAGAGCCTTTACCTTTTGAAGTTGAAGAGTTGAAAGCGGATTTGAAGATGTTCTTCATTGGAAACCATTCATTTTTATTTTGATAAAAAGCTGGATCATTTTAAAATTTAAGAAAATATGAAAAATGTAAAAGCGTAGATTAATAGCTGAGGGTGTTGTCAACATTTGAAATTTTAAATATTGTCTCAAGCTCAACGTATGAAGAAACTGTAAACGTTTGAATTTGAAGATGATTTGAAGATTTCCCCATTGGGTCCCATTATAAAAAAAATCATAGAAAGCTTAATAATTTGGAAATTTGAAAAGTAAGAAATATGAAAAGGCATAGATATCGTGTCCTTAAGTAGCTGAATATTTGAATAATTGAACTTTTTTCTGTAGCTGAAAATATGAAGGAGTTTAAGAGGTCCAAAATACGGATGGAAGAAATAGAATAATAATAATAAAAAGTTTAATAAAGATTTGAAGAACAATAGTTGGAATGCTTAAAGCATTCCAACTAATAACTAGAAAGAGCATTTCCTGCAGAAAATGCGTTTGAATGCAAAAAGCTGAAGCTTATAGCTGAAATATTTGAAAGAAATAGCTGAATATAGCTGAACAAAGTGGAATATAGCTTAAATTAGCTAAATATAGCTAAATATATTTGAAAATGAAAGAATAGCTGAATATATGTAAAAATAGCTGAATATATTAATATAGCTGAAAATAGCGGGTTAGATAAATATATAAATAAATAGCATATCATTACTGAAAATATAGAAAAGGCAAAATACCTGCTGAAAAATGTTACAGTTCAAAGTCATTTAATTGAACTGTTGAAAATCCTTCTCGTTTAAATGTATAATTGGAAAAGTTGAAAGGAAAACTGCATCATCTAAATCAGGGGTGTCAAACACACGGTCCAGCCCGCCACTGTGTCCAGTCCAACAGAAGAAAAAAAAATGTTTAAAAAAAAAATTAAAGTCTGCCATAGGTGGGGTTTGAACCACTGACCCTTTGCTTCTAAAACAGAGTTGCTAACCACTGATCAACAGGCACAGTTTGTGAAACACCTGATATTATTGAGTGTCTACAAAACCATCTGTTAAACCTCAGAATGTGAACGTCAGTGACGCTGTTAATCCTGACGTCTATAACCAAAGTGACCTGCGCACACACACACACACGAACGTGCACGCGACCATAATAACACGTTAACGCGGCCCTTTACCTTTTGAAGTTGAAGAGTTGAAAGCGGATTTGAAGATGTTCTTCATTGGAAACCATTCATTTTTTTGATAAAAAGAATAATAATTTTTGAATAATTTTGAATTTTGAATTGATTTTGACTAATTTTGAAAATGCATATAAAGCTTACAATAAAAAACTACTAAAGAGTCTGTTTGGGCAACAACAGATTTGACTTTCTGTGCATACTATATTAATGGAAGCCCCTCTGTTTTGGAGCACAGAATTTTCTCACTGACCCAAAGGTCATTGACTTCAGCAAGTTATTTCACATACATCTGCTCCAACTCACTCATCCTTAGTATTAGCAGTAGTCTCTCAACCAACTTAATTCTTTTATATAATTATAATCATTATGATTATTTAATGACATATTGCTACCACAGATGATGTGCCTGTTAGCGATGGCAGCAACCTACCAGTAAAAAAAGTTGCACAGACGGTGCCCTTAACAAAAAATAAAAACAACACTGAATGTTAAAACAAACGGCTGCAGTAAGTAATTTTTTAGAATGTATGATAAATTAGTGAGAAAAGTCTGAGGGAATCACAAAATAACAGAACAAAGAAAATGTAGTTCAAACATATAATCATTTCACAAACCCAATTTTTTAAGGTAGATGTGCTTTCACTCTAACTGCAAGTTCTTAATGTATATGTAGTTTTTGCTTTGATCCGTTGAACAGTTCAAAGAACATTTTGTAATTGTTTTAGTTTATTAGTACTGAACCTGCTCTGTATCCTGAGCTTCTGTACTAATGTAAACTATGTTTTTTTGTCTTTTTGACCTGTGCACTGAGTTTGTATGAAAGTTCTCACTGTGTTGAATGAGTCTACTGGCCCTGCAGTACCACCTTTGGTGTTCCACAGGGCTCAACTCTTGGGCCACTTGTATAATGTCACCAAGAAATATGCCTCAATGCAGTTGACAGGCAGCGGTCCATCTGTGCTTCCCCTGAAGATGCAACCTCACTTAATCAAAGGAACTCATTGCAAACTTGAAACCAAAACAGTTTACAATTGTCTCTGAATTTGTGCAAAGAGAAATATATATTCGGGAGTACATTGAGAACTATAAACTGCAGCCCTCTATCCCTATTTTAGAATCTGAAAGATAAGACCACAAATGTCAGTTTTAGTAAAATGAGTAATTCAAGTTGTACCGTAATGAAATCGTTTGTGAAGATTCAGATCCTAAAATACACCTTTTCCGATTGTTCTCTTTAACTATACCCTTTCGTTGCGGCATCATTTAATCATGACACCATTCTGTTCTCATAAATAGTTAGACATTGATTGACATTGGTATATAAATATATAGAGAGCAGGTAATCTTTCATGATATAAAGGCGTTCAACTAAGGTTGTTACACAGATGCAACAAGAAAAAAAGAAAAGACAATAAGGGCAACAGACTGAAGGGTGCCTGAAAGCGGTTTCACAAAAACAGGATGGTGCGAGGAAAGCCAAGTATGAGCACTCACGATGATGTTCATGCTGGTATTCTCACCAAAAGCTTAACGCTTGTTTCCCTGATTTTACTCGTTCGACACGTTATGTGGTTAACTCGCTTTTTGCTTTTTCGCAACCAGTTGTGGCGGAAAGCCGGCACGGCCTGAGTCCCGTTACCCCTAATTACCATCATCACACAGCCCGGTCACGTTCCTGTAAAACAGTTTTCATTTCCGCTATCGACCATGGGACATTACCCACTATGACTGTGTTATGCTTGTTGTGTAAATACCACCAATAAAACAAATGTTGGAACATTAAGCGCCCCGTGTCTGGGTTCATACTACAATCTGTAGTTGCACACAGCTGTCTCCGGCTCCAGGACGAGTGGATGATGCCGCTTCCAGCGCTCATTTAGGACCAGCAGTGACTGTTTGGCTGCCGTGCTGAGCGCTGTTCCCATGTAGCCAGTGTTTTATTTTACCTTAAAATGAATCACAGAGTAAAGGCAGACATCGCCCGATGGAGTTGCTATGTTCATGGCTTTCTCCCAAGTTTCCATCCACAGTTTCCTTTGCGCAAGTGAAAGACATTGATTTTCGCTCGGCGAAAAAGCTAACGGAGATTATTGATAAGAGTATGTCAATGGAAACGGGCCCACAAACCGATATTTCAACAGAAACACATAAGAACAGTCCTAACGCTTATACGCCGAGTGAAACCAAAGTAAGTTAGATGTATATTTGAGAAGCTGGACAAGTTGAAGTACAAGTCTGTCTTGTTAAGCTGATAAACCCATATTCTGAATCATTAGTCCCACATCCAGCAATAAGGCATAGTACAATAATCACAAGACACACCGTTTTGAACTGAAATAGTGTCTCCTTCAGGATATAATAGTCATTTCTTAAGGAAAGCGGCATAAAACACAGCAAAACAATGCCGTTCATGGACCCCAACATGGCCGCCAAAGCTTATTGTGGTCACGTGTGAAAACGCTCTATACAATCTCATCTCCTCACAAAAACAGTACAACATTAATCTGTACTGTACCACAAGCTACAATGCAAAAAAGCAAAAATCTTTAGGATGCATCAATATCTGATGGTGCGCCATGAGGAATAAAGGAGCAACTGATTAAAGTGGTTGAATGCCACCTGAAAGTCCTCGGCTACAAGCGTCCTACAACCCGTCTCCATTGAATGTTTTCTTTTTACTCACAAATCAAAGGTTCTTTTGTGTCTTAGCTGGCAAGATGTATTTTTATTTAGATTTTTTTAATCATGTCCCGCAATATGTGATACGTGTTGTTAGCATCACAGTTAGTTTATCACAGGATCAGTCCCACAAACAGGTACATTTTGGCCTTATAGACAAACAAATAAAATACAGGAAATTATCTCGCAGATTTACTCCCAGACTGGATTTCGTGCTTGGGTGCAGCTGGTTTATGATGGCACTTTTCTATTATGTTCTTGCAAAAGTGATCAAATCTGCAACCCTGCTAACTTTGCAATGGGTGTTGTCATCATAACTAGCACGAGCATGCATGAATTTTCTATTTTGCCCACGTTTGCTTTTGCTCCAGCTAATGAAGCTTATTTGAGTGTTCCCTAAACTCTGCAGGAAAGGTTCATACCGTTAGCGCAGGGGTTGCTGCTGCATCTATCAATCCTCTTCTCACAGTTGGAGCCTGTATACCCGGCCGGGCAGCGACACCTGTACCCGCCTGCCACGTTCTCGACGCAGGTTCCTCCATTGAAACATGGCCCGTCTGCGCATGTCATGCCGCTGATCTCGCAGTTCTTTCCGTAGAAGCCCTGAGGGCACTCGCACGAATAATCGTTCTCCAAATCCTGGTGGAAAGAGAGGAGCCGAAAGCAGGGTGAGGAGGTGAAAACTTCTCTGCTGTCTTGTGTTGTGCTTTTATTTTCTGTCTTCGTCATGTCACTTAAACTCGGACCACCCTCTCCACCAGCTCCTGCAGGGTCAGCGGAGCACTTTTTCAAAAAGACTCATCACGCTCCGCTGCCACAAGGACCGCTACAGGAAGGCATTCCTACCCTCGGCCATAAGGCTATACAATAAATCCCTCGAGTCCAGATCCGTGGACTAAGTCACACTGTACACTGTACATGTATATAGATATACTGATGTATATATGTTATGTATGCTGCATACATATATTTTGCATTTTGCACTTTTTGCACATTTCAGTTTACATTTAATTTAAATCAAACCTCTGAATACACTGAATACACTTAATACACTGAATACACTAATTTATCCTCCGAATACACTGCTGTGTTTTGCTTGTTGTGTATGTTTTGCACATGTGTATGTGTATATGTATGTGTACATGTGTGTATGTGTATGTATGTATGTATGTATGTATGTATGCATGCATGCATGCATGCATATGTATGTATGTGTATGTATGTATATGTGTATGCGTGTGTATGTATATAGATATGTATATGTGTGTATGTATATATGTGTACATGTATGTGCGTGGGCCACGGGTGGGTGTGTATGTGTAGGTATGTGTATGTGTATGTATGTATATATGTATATGTGTATATGTATATGTTTGTATATATGTATATGTATGTGTATGTGTATATGTATGTATGTGTGTATATATGCATATGTAGATATGTATGTATGTGTGTATGTATATGTGTGCGGATGTATGTATATATATATATATGTATCCATTCCGCTTGCTTGCATGTATGTGTATATATATGTTTATACTTATTTCTTACTTATGCATACATCTGTTACCCGCTGTTCCTGTTATTATTTATTTTATTTTATCATCTGTGTGTTTAACTTAGTTTACGGCATTGGGATGCTGCTAGTACGACAAAAAATTTCTCCTTGGAGATTAATAAAGTACTTTTCATTCATTCATTCATTCATTTCATTTTCATTCATTCATTCATTAAAGAAAGACAATCAAGACGTTGTGTAGGCTGATTAAACAAAACCTTTCAGCTCATTGAAGATGAAGATGAGTGTAAATCCGGTGAGTTGACTTACTTTGCAGCTGCCACCGTTCTTGCAGGGGTTGCTGTCACATTCGTTGGTCTCGATCCCGCAGTTGTTGCCCGTGAATCCGGGCCTGCAGGTGCAGGTATAGCTGCCCTGGCCGGTGTTTGTGCACGAAGCCTCGTTCTGGCACGGCTTATGATTGGTGCAGTAGTTTAGGTCTGGGGTTGAGACACAGGACGAGAGTAATGGGAGCGCTTGTTTAATGAATCAGCTTAAGCAGACGAGCTACAAGAGGGAAAATATAAAGTCACACATGTCTTTATATGGTCTCAATAAAGCTCAATTTTCCATTTATTTTCTTATTTAGACACTTATGAAGATTAACATAACCAACTACCTCTGTAGTCTGGATACCCCTGTTAAAATTCTTTCAGAATAAAGGCTTTTTCAGAAATGAAGTCAGTGGTCCATCAGTGGATCATGTTAGTATCATGTTAAACATTTGTTTGATAAGTAGGGCAAACGTTCTGTCACAATAGTTTTCCCAAAGCACGGGAAAACTATAATACATATACTACAATGGAAAGGAAGGAGGTTGGTGGAGGTTTTGTAAACGTATATCAAGTGGAGTTTTCTGCATAGAAATCTGTTATTTGATTTTGAGGACTCTAAATGTCAACACCTTACTTTGACTGAAAGAGCCAAATATGAAGATCAATTTGGGTGAAAGTGCCAAATACATGTAGCTTTGTAGCAGCTAAGGGACCCCTACTAAAGTTCTGCAGGGTGGTCCCAAACCACTGAAACTCAATATCTGAATATCCAAAGTTCTTTTTGTCAAGCATATATTGACATATTTGGATTTTTTGCAACATTTAAAAAAGGATCTCAGTTTGCTGATCCAGGTTCCCAGACGTGCAGCGCCCGACATCCCTACTGCCCCAAACCACCAGAGCATCTGAACTCTGGACAGAAAGAGTTTAAATGGACCTTTTCAGCTCTTATCACACTCAAACTAAAACGTAAACATAAGCTTGTAAAACAATTAGTATCTTTCTGTCTCTTGCTCCGATCTTCAGTTTATTTTTTTTAAAAAGAGTTGGATCTGTACTGGTTCTTGACTATTTTTAGGAGGCATTTTAAATCTTTGGGTTTCAAATATTCAAGATAGTTTGAGATTAACACCAATTCAAACATCCCTATGCATCTGGTGCTGCAGAACATAACTTATGCCAATCATGAAATATCTATTTAGAATTACATTTTGGGTATGTCTTGGGATTTGTAGTCATTTTAACTTAACTTTTGAGGTGAAAAAGATCCTTGCCTGACACCAGCGCTGTTTTTTTGTTTGTATGAAGATCAAGTGGAGGAAAAAAGATCAGATTGTGTTGCTATGAGAAGCTCTTTTTCCTTTTTTTGCTCATATATGCAAAACCATCAGCTGTTAAACTAAACACCTGGCGTAGTGACCATTTCCACGGCCCGCTACTGATGCAGACAATACACTGCTTTATATTCAAGTAAAACCTGCAGACACAATATGCATATAGAATATAGAAATGTGGATTTTGTGTTTAAAACTATTTACCTGCACACAGCCTTACTGTTACCCTGTTTATCTTACAGTGCCTTCATTACTCCCAAATATAACTAATTCAGTAATAAATAACACAATTGTCATGTGAGAATAAAACCAAGTAATGCGATAGTTCACAGATTACACGGAACGGAAGAAAAACCATGAACAAATGTGTGAAAATGACTGCGAATTTGGAGGGAGGGTTTATAAGAAAGTCTAACAAAGCTTTCTCAAAGCTTCTACTTCTCTGTACACAAGTTCAAAATTAGCTGGCAACACTTGCATAACTGACCACAAATTTCTGTGAAAGCATAATGATAATCATTATGTTATGTGACGAGATCCTGATCTCGTAATTACGAGATCTTGACGTTTATTTACGACTGTGGCTTTGTTACGTTTTGCCACGTGACGTCGTAACCGTGGCAACAGAAAAGCTGACATGGCTGACATGCATGATTAAGTGGTTGTTATGCTAGTGTACAGGTAGCGTAGCTAACAAGGAGACTGA
Organism: Clinocottus analis; assembly: GCF_023055335.1. Lineage (NCBI taxonomy): Eukaryota > Metazoa > Chordata > Actinopteri > Perciformes > Cottidae > Clinocottus > Clinocottus analis. The sequence continues at coordinate 14,134,848 of NW_027175931.1, read as the reverse complement.
CGATTGTTGATGAAGCAGCAAAACAAATGTTTTTCCAGGAAACCGAGGAAATGGCCGAGCAAACGTTGCATGACAATGGTTTATGGGATTTTCTTTGAAAGCAAGGTGTTGCAGAGGAAAACATTGACCGAATGCAACAAGACAGACGTATTCTTAGACCGTCCCATTGCCTCAGCTATACTCCTTGAGGATCTAGGATTTTTAACAGGTGCCGCACAGTTCTTTGAGTCACTACCAAACCAGATTGGATGCATTTCAGATGCATGAATTTGTATCCATAAAGCATCCCATGTTGGTTCAACTACTCCTGCAGAAACAGAGCGACATCCAGCACGTCAGATTGTTCAGGCTTTCCGCCTAAACAATCCTAACGCCTTAAGATGCCTACGCAGTGTTGACATATTAAATGTAATACCATCTTCATTTTTCAGAAACATCAGTTTTTTCTAGTGTTTCAAACCAAGAAGGTATTGTAGCGACCCTATATAGGTATCTGTTGGGGGGGACGTTCGGGCAGGGGTTTCTCTCTATCTCTCTCTCTCTCTCTCTCGCTCTCTCCGGCCAATCACAGGAAAGCAGCGTCCGTTTGGTGGGGTTGTGGCCTGTGATTGGTGGAGCAGGGGGGGAGGCGGGTGGTTTCGGAAGTAGTATGTGTGTTGTGGTTTGCTGTAGGTGTAGTGTAGGGAAAGCTTCGTGAGCTAGCATTAGCAAAGAGTCCTGTTACAGTAATAGTGATTGTGTGAACCTTGGTGAAATAAACCAACAAGTAAATGAGACCAATGTCTGCGAGTGGACGTTACAGTATAGCAGATAACTGCAATAGCGCCATCATTGCCACTGAGAGAGGATTTGCAGACGTTTCCTTTTTCTTTATCTTATCTCGAAATTACGAGAAAAGATCTCGTAATTACGAGAAAAAAGGGTCTATTTTTTTATCCAGTGAATGCAATGCGTACAATGTAAAACATACGAGATAAAAAGATGTAAAAAATATAAGCTAAATAGATATAAAACATTAGAGAAACAATAACAATATGATCCTTTATTTTTGTTTTAAAACCCTTTTAGGCAAATTTAATTGAACTTTAACTAATTAATATATCTGCAACTGTTAGTCGACCGAAGCAAAAGACCAGACAACATGTTGATACAAAAACATACACACACACACACATATATATATATATATATATATATATATATATATATATATATATATATATATATATATATATATAAATATATAAATATATATATATATTAGTGCTGTCTAGCGATTAAAATATATAATCGCGATTAATCGCATTTATGTCATAGTTAACTCGCGATTAATCGCAATTAATTGCATTAATTTTTTTTCGTTTTAATGCTCTTAACATGAAATAGTGGATTGGTTTGCTTTATGCAAATGTTTTATTTTATTGAAAAAAAACAACTGCCAAACAGGGTGGATCAAAATACAATCAAAATGTGCACATTTCAGGTAAATAAGGGCGAGAGAGAGAAGTAGAGAGATTATTTTATTACTTAGTTTTATTATTATTATTGTTGTTATCTGTATAAGTTGTATATTTTATGTTTTTCTGATGTGTTTTGATAATTTGGCAATATTGTTGTTGCAACATTCATGAGAGAGAGAGAGAGAGAGAGAGAGAGAGGCGAACATAGCAGTCAGGCTTCGTAGGTCCTGGGTTGTTGGATGCTATGTGTATTATATCAGCTCCCTCGTCCTCCACAACGCTAACAGGCTACACGCAGTAGCATCCATTCAGCTTTGGCTGCAGTAAGTTTGTTCTTCGTTGTGGTGTCCATGTGTTTCTGTAAGACAGAAACACATGGATTTCTGTAAGACAGAAACACATGGATTTCCGTGTGTTTCCGTAAAACAGAAACACATGGACCAAACACATGGGCCAAACACAAACACAAACACATGGACCAAACACAAACACAAGACCACTTCGATCTTGTCAAGGGAACCGTCTGATAACTCTTTGAAAGTAAACCTTCCATTTATTAGCGTCTCATCATTCATTTTGCTGTATCGCGCTCCCCATTCATTTCGCCTAGCATCTAAGCGCAAACGGCATGCCTACTGTTTTGCTTCCGGTTGAGGTACAGCCGGTTAAACTCCATTCAGCGTTGAAAAATGAAAATGCGTTAACGGCGTTAATGAAATTGAAGGCGTTGAAATTGGTTTGCGTTAACGCACTAATCTGACACACTAATATATATACATATATATATATACATACACATATATATGTATATATACATATATATACACATATATATAAATATATGTATACATGTATATATATATACACACATATGTATACATGTATATATATATATATACACACATATGTATACATGTATATATATATATATATATATATATATATATATATATATATATATATATATATATATGTATTAGGGCTAGGCAAGTTAACGAGTTAATATCGCGTTAACTTTTCAATCGATTAACGGCATTAATTATTTGATCATGCATTAACTGCATTTTTTAATTTAAAAATAAATAAATAAATTTGGGGCTTTTACTTTGAGGGCGATTAATTTAGGTCCGCCCTCGCGCTTCCGTAGCATTACCGGACTGTTTGCCGACTTGAGCCAGACACTAAAGCACATATTGTTCTGTAGTTTCTGTCCTTAACGAGCACCGCGTGAGCGAGTCGCCTATCAAAGCTTCACAAGCGGTCACCAGCAGCCTCGCGCTGCAAGCTCAGCGTCCCCGGATTGAACATTAATTGCGCATGCGCAAATCCGCCGCTGATACCTGTCAGCTGTCCTTCACATCTCCATCTCATTCAACCAGACGTCAGTGCACTTGTTCAAGCCAACACAGACTGGACTTTTCTCACTAAGGAAGAAAAACTGAACTGAAAACATGAAAAGCACTTATTGCTTTTGTATAAAGTGAATCAATTGCTGGTCTTCAACATACATCTTTAAGCTAAGCAACAGACTGAACATGGACCAAAGAAGGAGTGGCTTGTCCGTCACAGGGACCCTTACTACTGAACAGTACCTGTTCAGAAAAAAAGGTAAAAATATTTGTAAACTATATATGTGTGTATGTCAACTTACTGTTGCTCCAGAGTGCTGTTATATTGTTCTGATAACATTACTTTAAAATAAAAGCTGCAATACACTCGTTTTTACTTAATTCTTGAATTTGGCGCATAATGCGATTAATCGCAGAAAAATCATGCGATTTAGCAGTTAATTTTTTTCAACTTTGCCCAGCCCTAATATATATACACACACATATATATATATATATATATATATATATATATATATATATATATATATATATATATATATATATATATACACACACATATATATATATATATATATATACACACACACATATATATATATATCTATATATCTATCTATATATATATATATATATATATATATATATATATATATATATATACACACATATCTATATATATACACACATATCTATCTATCTATATATATATATATATATATTAGGGCTGTGAAATGATTAAAAATTTTAATCAGATTCATCACATATTTCTGTGGCTTAATCATTATTAATCACATATTACCGATATTCTCGATATATTTTTGTAAAAACAAAGATTTATGACAAAATACGGATATATACATTGTCATTTATACATTGGGGTGCTGTTGTAAACAATGCAACTATAGGTGAACCCCGTTATCGTTTCATCCCGCTCCACAGTCGTGCATCTACGAGATCTTTAGCTCATAAAAAAGAGTCGTGCTAAACTACCGAAAAAGAAGTTTGCCGCTGAAATTCCAGTCGATTATTGATGCAGCGAGGTTTTATGCAGAACTACTTTCTTCAGAGCGTAACAGGATATCCGGCGCGAGTGGAGGTGACAAGGCTCAGTGTTGCCAGATTGGTGATGGCGAAGTATTGTATCAAAGGCTAAAAATGGTTGTATTTGGAGAATAATTATTGTGCATCTGGCAACCCTGAGATCGGTTGACCAATGACAGTTCTCTCTACAGTCAGAGCTCGCGCAAGAAAGTGGATCGTAAAATACCATTTCAAAACTTGTAAGAGCGTAATAACTAGTTTGTGAAAGACCCAGAGAAACACAATAATCCAATGAGGCAAAATCCCAGACGTTTTTGGAATCCCTGCTGGACGCATTTTTTAGGTCTCGAAAAGAGGACGTGTCCGGGAAAAAGAGGACGTCTGGTCACCCAGGTAATTCTCATTACTCACAAAAGTTCAGTGATCCCCTGTCAGCGTCACATGTTCCGGAGCAGCCAAGTCATTTTCCTTTTTGTTCTTTCCAGCTTCATACAGCTGGTGGATTTTTGTCATAATTGTGCGTCTTTGCGGTACTTTGATGCTCGGGTCCCCCGTTGCTACTCGCAAAACTTTGGTGAACCCCTATTCTCAACAATATTAATTCCCCAACTGTGCTACTCAGCTTGTCATAGGCAGACTAAGTGAGGGGTCTATGTTGTTCAGTGAGGCTGGTTTGACGCAGTCCACTTGAACTCCCCTCGCCGACAAATGCATGCTTCGCGTTGAGATGGTACTTTAGGCTGGTTGTGCTACGGTGAAACGTCAACGTCTTCCCGCAGAGTGTACATCTGACATCCACGTCTGACTGCATTAGAGCGGAAATAGTTGAATAGGTATATTGGAAGATCATGCTGCGCACGCATATATATATATATATATATATATATATATATATATATATATATATATGCATTAGAGCAGAATATATATATATATATGCATTAGAGCAGAATATATATATATATATATATATATATATATATATATATATATATATATATATATATAGCGTTAATTTGGCCGTCCTTTAACAGCGTTAACTATTTTATCATACGTTAACTGCATGTTTTTTTGCTTTTTTTGCATTGGGAGGGGCTTTAGAGGCAGACTGGACTGTGGATTTAAGGAAATAAACCAAACTACTGAATGTACTGAACAAACGTGAACGCATATGAGATATAATACGACCTTATTAATGATCATAGTGTTCACAACTCACAAATATAAAACACGTGAACGTGCATGCGACCGTAATATTTGTGTAACACAAAGCTAACTTCAAGCTAGCAATCCAATTAACTTCTGTCTCGCTACTTTGTTCATTCGACCGTAATTACACACACGCGCACACACGCACATGCGTGCACTTAGACACACACACACACACACACACACACACACACACACACAGAGTTAGCCATTTCCGGTAGTTAACTTTTGTGTGTCTGTGTTGTGTGTGTGTCTGTTTGTGTGTGTGTGCACATAGACACAGTCAGCCATTTTGTCTTCGCTCCTCCTGCGAGCATGCATGTCAACGGTTGTCGTGGTGACAGCCCTGCTTTGTGCACCTATGTCACTGTGTTACACGGGACTGTGGATTTATTGAAAACAGCCTTTCAAACTATTGTATTTGACAGACAACTATGGTTCCCAATCACAAAAATGACATAATCGCAAGAAGCACAAGACTTCTGTGAACGTTTCCGTAACTTAAATATTAGTTTGATTTAGAATTGAGAGCGTAACTTCAGTTTAGAAACTGCCCACTTTTACGACATGTGAGAAAAATCTGGTCAGATTTAACATGGAGTCCAATGGAGCAGTTGGTCAGACTTGATGTTGCTTTTAGGCTTGCTGACAAAAAAGTAGTCGTTTGTTGGATTCCACGACGCATGTGTACCACAAGCACAATATTTTCTCAGTTTCTATCCAACAATGGTGTATGAAGAGTGGAAATTGTGGGACTAAAGACAAAATATGTTTGTTTTTTTTACCAGTTTGTCGCTCCCTCTCACTCTGTCATTTGGTGCTCCACTCAAGCGATGAACATTCCGTGCCATACACACCCATTGTAAACTCTGAAATTGTCCAAACATTTTTCCTAAACTAGAACAATAATTACATGAAAACTGTGCGAGCTATCAAAAAATGTACAATTAGGCAAGTAAACTCCAGCCTTTTGTCGACGTTTTAAACTTTAATTCATTTCTATACGTTCAATTATGGCAAGTCACTATTGGAACAAAGATGATTGGTTTTTTTGCTCTCTTCATTGCGAAACCCCATTCAAAGTCAATGGGACAATTTCTCGCCATTTTTCACATTTTTCGGGGAAACGGCCGGTCCAATCTCTTAGAAAAGTCATAGCTCACGATTCCTGATGCAAGCCGTATCTTTTCATGTGTTTTGACGCAAGTTTTGGCTATAAGAAGAACTAGAAATTGCATTTCCATAGTTGGTGCTCCACGACGAACATGCGACAAACATTCCGTGCCATACACACTCATTGTAAACACTGAAAATGTCCAAATATTTTTCCTAAACCTGAACAATAACTAGGAATTGCATTTCATGCTGAAAATGCGTTAAATGCAAAAAAGCTGAAGCATAAAGCTGCAATATTTAAAAGAAATTGCTGAATATAGCTGAATATAGTGAAATATAGTTGAATATAGCTTAAAAAAGCTGAATATATTTGAAAACAACAAAACAGCTGACTATATATGAAAATAGTGGAATATAAAGTCGTCCCTTGCTATCGCGGACTCGCTGCTTCGCGGGGGGGTTTTTTGTTGCTTTTTTTTTACAGCGTACAGTATGAACGACCATTGTGTTCTGCGCTCTCATTAAGCTAAGGGACTGTAATGTACACCTTGTAATCAGTCTCCTCTGTGCAGTGTCTCCTGTACAGGACAGAATACGTCCGGATAAAAAGTCTGCGGAGCGGCTCCCGGACAAAGAGGACCTCGTAGATTGATCATTAAAATGAAATTTGTTAAACATGTTCGGGCTTATTTTTTAAATCTGCGAAACTTTGAAAGAAATGCGAGAAAATGTTAATGCCTGTCTGAGAAAAGTGTAAAAAAGTGTGTGGTTGGGGGTTTTACAGCCTTAAAACATGTTATAATAATGGTAAAAAAATAAAGCTCACTACGCGGATTTTGTCTATCGCGGGTTGTTTTTGGAATGTATCCCCCGCGATAAACAAGGGACCACTGTATATGAACATATCTAGAGAACTACCTGACGAAAAGTGTTGAAGCCCAAAAGCATTTAACTGAACTGCTGAAAATCTTTGTTGTTTAAATGTATAACTGGAAAAGTTGAAAGGAAAACTGCATCATCTAAATAATCCAAGAGATTACTTACAATCCAAGAAAGGAGAGTGGGAGAGAGAGAAGTTGAAATAACCGTAGTAGAAGTAGTTGAAGTAACTGTCGTAGAAGTAGTTGAAGTAAATGTAGTAGAAGTAACTGTAAAAGAAGTAGTTGAAGTAACCATAGAAAAAGTAGTTGAGGTAATCGTAGAAGAATTAGTTGAAGTAACCGTAAATACTCTAAATACTCCAAGAGAAGAATTACAAAAAGGGAGACAGGTAGAGAGGTTGAAATAACCAAAGAAGTAATTGAAGTAACCATAGTAGAAGTAGTTGAAGTGACCGTAGTAGAAGTAGTTGAAGTAACCGTAGTAGAAGTAGTTGAAGTAACAGTAGTAGAAGTAGTTTAAGTAATTGTAGAAGTTGCTGTAGTATTAGCTAAAGTAGTCGTAGTAATAGCTATAGCAGTAGTTGCAGTAGTAGCAGTAGTGGTATTTGTATGTAGCAGTAGTATTAATAGTCAAAATATTAGCAGTAGTCAAAGTATTAGTAAGAGCATTAACTATTTAATAAAAAAATCCTTATTTGAGCTATATGTTGAGATACAGTTTATTGTGAAAGGTGAGAGAGAGAGAGAGAGAGAGAGAGAGAGAGAGAGAGAGAGAAGTCATTTGCGTGTGTGCGTGTATAAGCAACCGTAGTTGAAGTAACCATAGAAGAATTGGTTGAAGTAACTGTAGTAGAAGTACTTAAAGTAACCGTAGTAGAAGTGGTTGAAGTAACCGTAGTAATCGTAGTTGAAGTAACTATATTAGAAGTAGTTGAAGTAAGAGTAGAAGTAGTTGTAGTATTAGCTGAAGTAGTAGCAGTAGTGGTATTTGTATGATTAGCAGTAGTAATAATAGTCAAAATATTAGCAGCATTAGTCAGAGTATTAGTAAGAGCATTAATTATTTAATTAAAAAAATCTTTATTTGAGCTTTATGTTAAGATACAGTTAAATCCTGGGGCTTTTATTTTAAAAAGGTAAGAAAGAGAGCGAGAGAGAGAGAGAGAGAGAGAGAGAGAGAGAGAGAGAGAGAGAGTCATTTGCGTTGTGTGTGTGTAAGTGTCTATGTGTGTGTTAAACTGTCCGAATGAAAATGCCTGTGTCAAAGGTTGCCATGTTGATGAATTCAAACATCGGCAGTTAGAGAGATTACATGGAGAAAATGCAGGTGAACACCTATAGAAGAATCCCTCAAAAATGATATTTTAAAAGCCCCTATTGCTTCGATATCGCATATAGAGCGTTAGGATGACTTGATTAACAGAAACTGTGACTGGTGAGTCTGTACATAAAAACATGTGTCTGTACGGGCAATTTACAAATCAGGTACGAGCTTCAGGGGAGACGTGGCTTTGGAGGGAGATTTAACATGGCGGCGGATGGCAGAGCGAGGTGGACTTGCTCCCACAATCAGTTTTTTTTCAAGACGTCTGAATCTGTTAGATTCCTATCGACCGCAGTTTATGACAGAACAGATTTCCAACATTTTGAGCTATAAATTATGCCCAAAGAGTATACAGTACGGAGTTAACAGCAAATTAAAAAAAAATGTCTACAAGATCTGACGTCGCTCTGCACTCTGTCACTAAGTATGACATCACACACTCTGAGTGGCCCAATACACACCAATGTTAAAGGGAGAAAAGGCGGGGAAAAAAACTTAAACTAAAACGCAGACAGTTATGACAGTATAAAAGATATCAATAGGAAAAGTCCTTCAGTAATAGCTGAACGTTTTGTCAACATTCTAAACTTGAAATGGTGTCTCTAGCTGAAAGCTTGGCAAAGCCTTTACCTTTTGGAGTTGAAGAAGTTTAAGCAGATTTTAAGATGTTTTTCATTGGAAACCATTCATATTTATTTTCATTAAAAGCTTAATAATTTGAATATTTGAAAAAAATATGAAAAATGTAAAAGTATATAATATTAGCTGAACGTTTTGTCAACATTTGAAATTGTGTCTCTAGCTGAACGTATGAAGAACCTGTAAATGTTTGAAGTTCATGATTTGAAGAGTTCCACATTGGGTCCCTTTATAAAACAAAATCATGAAAAGCTTAATAATTCAAAAATTTCAAAAGTCTGAAATATGAAAAGGAAGTTGCCATTGTGTCCTTCCTTAAGTAGCTGAATATTTGAATAATTGAACTTTTTTCTGTAGCTGAAAATATGAAGGAGTTAATGAGTTGCAAAATACGTATGGAAGAAATAGAAGAATAACTAGAAAGAGCATTTCCTGTGGAAAATGCATTGGAATGAAAAAAGATGAAGCTTAAAGCTGAAATATTTGAAAGAAATAGCTGAATATAGCTAAACATAGTGCAATATAGCTTAAAGTAGCTAAAAAAACTGAATATATTTGAAAATAAGAGAATAGCTGAATATATATGAAAAAAGCTGAATATAGCTGACTATAACACAGTACCTGAATATATATGCAAAAAGCTGAATACAGATGAATATATTTGGAAATAACAGAACAGCTGAATATATATGAAAAAAGCTGAATATATTTGAAAATAAGAGAATAGCTGAATATATATGAAAAAAGCTGAATATAGCTGACTATAACACAGTACCTGAATATATATGCAAAAAGCTGAATACAGATGAATATATTTGAAAATAACAGAACAGCTGAATATATATGAAAAAAGCTGAATATATTTAAAAATAACAGAATAGCTGAATATATATGAAAATAGCTGAATACAGCTGAAAATAATTGAATATAGCTAAACGAAAGCTGAATGTAGCTGAACATATCGAAAACTACGTGATGAAAAGTGTTGAAGCCCAAAAGCATTTGATTGATTTGCTGAAAATCCTTGTTGTTTAAATGTGGAATTGGAAAAGTTAAATGGAAAACTGCATGATCTTAATAATCCAAGAGATCTATTACAATGAGAGAGGGAGGGAGATGTAACTGAAGTAACGGTAGTATGATTACAAGTAGTGGTTGAAACAACAGGAGTAAGAGTAGAAGTAGTCGTAGTAGTATTCATAGTACTCATAGTAGTATTAGTAGTGGTAGTTGAATGACTAGCAGTAATTGTCAAAATATTAACAGCAGTAGTCAGATTATTAGTAAGAGCATTAAATATTTAATAAAAAAAATCCTTATTTAAGCTTCATGTAAGAAGCTGAATATTTGGATGATCGAACTTTTTCCTGTAGCTGAAAATATGAAGGAGCTGAAGAGGTCCAAAATACGTACGGAAGAAATAGAAGAATATGAAGAAGTTTAATAAAAATTTGAAAAACAATAGTTGGAATGCTCAAAGCATTCCAACTAATTTAATGAATACTGTGCCCGTTATCGAAAAAAATCCAATTCAGCAAATAAACTCGAACCTTTTGTCGACGTTTAAAGTTTAATTAGTTTCTCAACCTTCAATTATGGCGAGTCACTATGGGCACAAAGATGAGTGTTTTTTTTTTTGCTCTCTTCATGGCGAAACCCCATGCAAGTGAATGGGACAATTTCTCACTCTTTTTCGTATTTTTCGGGAAAATGGCCAGTCGAATCTCTTAGAAAAGTCATAGCTCACAATTTCCGATGCAAGCCGCATGTTTTTGATGTATTTTGACACATGTGCTGGCAACACTGCGGGAGGAGATACGGTCCAAAGTTTTGGCTTTAAGAAGAACTAGAAATTGCATTTCCTGCTGGACCGCAGTTTATGACAGAACACAAGATTTCCAACGTTTTGAGCTATAAATTATGCCTAAAGAGTAAACGGTGCGGAGTTAACGGCAAATTTAAAATATTTTTTCCACAAAATCCTGACGTTGCTCTGCACTCGAAGTATGACATCACACACTCTGAGCTGCGCAATACACACCAATGTTAAAGGAAGAAGAGGTGGGGAAAAAACATAAAACTAAAATGCTGACAGTTATGACAGTATAAAGATATCAATAAGAAAAGTCCTTCGGTAATAGCTGAACGTTTTGTCAACATTTTAAACTCGGAATGGTGTCTCTAGCTGAAAGCATGGCAAAGCCTTTACCTTTTGGAGTTGAAGAAGTTTAAGCGGATTTTAAGATGTTTTTCATTGGAAACCATTCATATTTATTTTCATAAAAAGCTTAATTTTAATATTTGAAAAAATATGAAAAATTTAAAAGCGTAGAATATTAGCTGACCGTTTTGTCAACATTTGAAATGGGGTCTCTAGCTGAACATATGAAGAACCTGTAAATGTTTGAAGTTGAAGATGTTTTGAAGATTTCCCCATAGCGTTCCATTATAAAGAAATCATAAAAAGCTTAATAATTAAAAAATTTGAAAAGTCTGAAATATTAAAAGGAAATTGCCATCGTGTCCTTAAGAAGCTGAATATTTGGATGATCAAACTTTTTCCTGTAGCTGAAAATACCAAGGAGCTGAAGAGGTCCAAAATACGTACAGAAGAAATAGAAGAATATGAAGAAGTTTAATAAAAATTTGAAAAACAATAGTTGGAATGCTCAAAGCATTCCAACTAAATGCTGAATTATAGCTGAATATAGTGAATGCTCAAAGCATTCCAACTAATTAAATGAATACTGTGCCTGCTATCGAAAAAAATCCAATTCAGCAAATAAACTCAAGCCTTTTGTCGACGTTTAAAGTTTAATTAGTTTATCAACCTTCAATTATGGCGAGTCACTATGGGCACAAAGATGAGTGGGTTTTTTTTTTTGCTCTCTTCACGGCGAAACCCCATGCAAGTGAATGGGACAATTTCTCACTGTTTTTCATATTTTGGGGGAAAATGGCAAGTCGAATCTCTTAGGAAAGTCATAGCTCACAATTTCCGATGCAAGCCGCATGTTTTGATGTATTTTGACGCATGTGCTGGCAACCTGCGGGAGGAGATACGGTCCAAAGAAGAACTAGAAATTGCATTTCCTGCTGGAAATGCATTGGAGTGCAAAAAAGCTGAAGCTTAAAGCTGCAATATTTGAAAAGAAATGCTGAATTATAGCTGAATATAGTGAAATATAGTTGAATATAGCTTAAAAAAGCTGAATATATTTGAAAATAACAAAACAGTTGAATATGTATGAAAACAGCTGAATATATAAGAAAATACTGGAATATATATGAACATATACAGAAAACTACCCGATGAGAAGTGTTGAAGCCCCAAAGAATTTAACTGAACTGCTGAAAATCCATGTTGTTTAAATGTATAATTGGAAAAGTTGAAAGGAAATCTGCATCATCTAAATAATCCAAGAGATTACTTACAATCCAAGAAAGGAGAGTGGGAGAGAGAGAAGTTGAAATAACCGTAGTAGAAGTAGTTGAAGTAACTGTCGTAGAAGTAGTTGAAGTAAATGTAGTAGAAGTAACTGTAAAAGAAGTAGTTGAAGTAACCATAGAAAAAGTAGTTGAGGTAATCGTAGAAGAATTAGTTGAAGTAACCGTAGTAGAAGTAATCGTAGTTGAAGTGACCATAGTTGAAGTAACCGTAGTAGAAGTAGTTGAAGTAACTGTAAAAGTAATCGTAATTGAAGTAACCATAGTTGAAGTAACTATAGTAGAAGTAATCATAGTTGAAGTAACTGTAGTTGAAGTAACCGTATTAGAAGTAGTTGAAGTGACCGTAGTAGAAGTAGTTGAAGTAACCGTAGTAGAAGTAGTTGAAGTAACAGTAGTAGAAGTAGTTTAAGTAATTGTAGAAGTTGTTGTAGTATTAGCTAAAGTAGTCGTAGTAATAGCTATAGCAGTAGTTGCAGTAGTAGCAGTAGTGGTATTTGTATGTAGCAGTAGTATTAATAGTCAAAATATTAGCAGTAGTCAAAGTATTAGTAAGAGCATTAACTATTTAATAAAAAAATCCTTATTTGAGCTATTTGTTGAGATACAGTTTATTGTGAAAGGTAAGAGAGAGAGAGAGAGAGAGAGAGAGAGAGAGAGAGAGAGAGAGAGAGAGAGAAGTCATTTGCGTGTGTGCGTGTATAAGTGTCTGTGTCTGTTAAACTGCCCTCATGAAAACACCTGTGTCAAAGGTTGC